>NC_053389.1:12840264-12950829 GCF_905171765.1 Bufo bufo
AGCTGCGTTGGCGACCTCTTCCTCCTCCTCTGCCTTCGCCTTGTGCTTCCACTGTGCCCCCGCTGTCAGGTGGGAATGCCATCAGTAGAGTGAACTTGTAGTCGCGCATCTTCCGATCAGTAACAGATGTTTTCACTAAATTTAGTTCCTTGTCAGCAATGCAGAGCAGGGGTTCATTCACGGCAAAAGGGGGTTCATCTCACCCAGCAATAGAACAGAGGATTTTGAGAGATTTAGGCCCCTGTCACCCAGGCACAGCAGGGGTTCATTTACGGCAAAAGGGGGTTCATGTCACCCAGCAATACAACAGACGATTTTGAGAGATTTAGGCCCATGTCAACCAGGCACAGCAGGGGTTCATTCACGGCAAAAGGGGGTTCATGTCACCCAGCAATAGAACAGACGATTTTGAGAGATTTAGGCCCCTGTCACCCAGGCACAGCAGGGGTTCATTTACGGCAAAAGGGGGTTCATGTCACCCAGCAATACAACAGACGATTTTGAGAGATTTAGGCCCCTGTGACCCTGGCACAGCAGGGGTTCATTCACGGCAAAAGGGGGTTCTTGTCACCCAGCAATAGAACAGACAATTTTGAGAGATTTAGGCCTCTGTCACCCAGGCACAGCAGGGGTTCATTCATGGCAAAAGGGGGTTCATGTCACCCAGGCACAGCAGGGGTTCATTCACGGCAAAAGGGGGTTCATGTCAACCAGCAATAGAACAGACGATTTTGAGAGATTTAGGCCCCTGTCACCCAGGCACAGCAGGGGTTCATTCATGGCAAAAGGGGGTTCATGTCACCCAGCAATAGAACAGAGGATTTTGAGAGATTTAGGCCCCTGTCAACCAGGCACAGCAGGGGTTCATTCACGGCAAAAGGGGGTTCATGTCACCCAGCAATAGAACAGACGATTTTGAGAGATTTAGGCCCCTGTCACCCAGGCACAGCAGGGGTTCATTTACGGCAGGGGTGCACAACCTGCGGCCCGGGGGCCATATGCGGCCCTTGATACCATTCTGTGCGGCCCCCAAACATCTGGTAACTGACATGTATACCTATGTCTTGTGGCTGCTCACATGTATTTTTCATGTATTTCTCCCATTAGATGGGAGTCCTGGAAGTGTAACTAGACATTAATGGTATATAATGTGTGTTCAATATGCCATAAGTACAATATTTCAGTTGTTAATACACCTTTAAATTTTAATTTCGGCCCTCGTCATTGGTTCAGTCTGGCAATGTGGCCCCCAACCTGGAAACGTTGTGCACCCCTGATTTACGGCAAAAGGGGGTTCATGTCACCCAGCAATAGAACAGACGATTTTGAGAGATTTAGGCCCATGTCAACCAGGCACAGCAGGGGTTCATTTACGGCAAAAGGGGGTTCATGTCACCCAGCAATAGAACAGACGATTTTGAGAGATTTAGGCCCCTGTCACCCAGGCACAGCAGGGGTTCATTCACGGGAAAAGGGGGTTCATGTCACCCAGCAATAGAACAGAGGATTTTGAGAGATTTAGGACCCTGTCACCCAGGCACAACAGGTGTTTGTATACGCCTAAACTGGTAAAATGTCACCCAACAATTGAAAATAAGAATTTTTTCAATTTAGGGCACTAAAATTGGCAGTAAAATGTGCTTAAGAGCATGGCAACTGCTCTGCAAACAAATGTGGATAGGGAAACTTAAAATAAAATAAAATAAAATAACTAAAAATTACAAATTATTAACCTGCAACTCAGAGAAGGAGGTGGATATGGAGTCGGAGGTGAGGCGGCGGTGAATGTGGTGTTGTAGGTGGAGGCAGCAATAAAGGAGGAGAACAGGTAGCCCACAATGATTTATTTTTATTTTTTATTGGGGTAGGTAGCCCCCAAAATATTGGGACAAATAAAAAAAAAATAAAACAAAGAATCATTGCACTTGACTTGAGTACAAGAATGTATGTTTGATGGTGGTATAAATGTCTATTCTGCACAAGGTACAGACAAGTCTTGTGGGATCCAAGCCTGGTTCATTTTAATGAACATGAGCTTGTCCACGTAGGCTAAATACACGTTCAGAGAGTACACTGGCTGCAGGGCAGGCCAGCACCTCCAAGGCATACAGGGCAAGCTCTGGCCATGTGGACAATTTGAATGGGGCAGAACGATCAGTCAGTACGTGTAGTCGTGTGCACAGGTACTGTTCAACCATGTAGTTCAAATGCTGCCTCCTGGAGTTCCACCTGGTGGGCACGTCGCATATGAGGCGGTGAGTGGGAAGGCCGAAGTTACGCTGTAGAGCAGACAGCCGAGCGGCGGCAGGATGAGAACGCCGGAAGCGCGCACAGATGGCCTGCACTTTACGCTGCAGCTCTGACATGTCGGGGTAGTTGTGAATGAATTTCTGAACCACCAAATTCAGCACGTGCGGCAGGCAAGGGATGTGCGTCAAACTGGCTAGTTTACCCCTGGCTGTGCTGAAGTTGGTGGTGAAGGTCTGTCGCTGACCGGATGAGGAGGTGGTAGAAGAGGAGGAAGAAGCCGAGTAGGAAGAGGAGGCAACAGGAGGCAAAGAATGATGCCCTGCGATCCTTGGCGGCGGAAGGACGTGCGCCAAACAGCTCTCCGCCTGGGGCCCAGCCACCACTACATTTACCCAGTGTGCAGTTAGGGAGATATAGCGTCCCTGGCCGTGCTTACTGGTCCACGTATCTGTGGTTAGGTGGACCTTGCCACGGATGGCGTTGCGCAGTGCACACTTGATTTTATCGGACTCTTGGTTGTGCAGGGAAGGCACGGCTCTCCTGGAGAAGTAGTGGTGACTGGGAACGACGTACTGTGGGACAGCAAGCGACATGAGCTGTTTGAAGCTGTCCGTCTCCACCAGCCTGAATGACAGCATTTCAAAGGCCAGTAGTTTAGAAATGCTGGCATTCAGGGCCAGGGATCGAGGGTGGCTAGGTGGGAATTTACGCTTTCTCTCAAAGGTTTGTGAGATGGAGAGCTGAACGCTTCCGTGTGACATGGTTGAGATGCTTGGTGACGGAGGTGGTGTTGTTGGTGGCACATCTTCTGTTTGCTGGGCGGCAGGTGCCAACGTTCCTCCAGAGGCGGAGGAAGAGGCCGAGGCGGCAGCAGCAGAAGAGGGAGCAGGAGGGGCCTGAGCCCTTTCTTGGTTTTGAAGGTGCTTACTCCACTGCAGCCCGTGTCTCGCATGTAGATGCCTGGTCATGCAGGTTGTGCTAAGGTTCAGAACGTTAATACCTCGCTTCAGGCTCTGATGGCACAGCGTGCAAACCACTCGGGTCTTGTCGTCAGCACATTGTGTAAAGAAGTGCCATGCCAGGGAACTCCTTGAAGCTGCCTTTGGTGTGCTCGGTCCCTGTTGACGGTGGCCAGTAGCAGGCGAACTGTTTTGGCGACGTCTGCTCTGCTTTTCACCCTGCTCCCGCTTTTGCTACGCTGTTGGCTCGGTCTCACCACTGCCTCTTCCTCGGAACTCTGAAAGTCAGTGGCACGACCTTCATTCCATGTGGGGTCTAGGACCTCATCGTCCCCTGCATCGTCTTCCACCCAGTCTTCCTCCCTGACCTCATTTTGGTCTGCACACTGGAGAAAGACGCAGCAGTTGGCACCTGTGTTTCGTCATCATCAGAGACGTGCTCAGGTGGTATTCCCATATCCTCATCAGAAAACATAAGTGGTTGTGCGTCAGTGCATTCTATGTCTTCCACCCCTGGGGAAGGGCTAGGTGGATGCCCTTTGGAAACCCTGCCAGCAGAGTCTTCAAACAGCATAAGAGACTGCTGCATGACTTGAGGCTCAGACAGGTTCCCCGATATGCACCGGGGTGATGTGACAGACTGATGGGCATAGGTTTCAGGCGCCACCTGTGCGCTTTCTGCAGAAGACTGGGTGGGAGATAATGTGAACGTGCTGGATCCACTGTCGGCCACCCAATTGACGAGCGCCTGTACTTGCTCAAGCCTTACCATCTTTAGAACAGCATTAGGCCCGACCAAATATCGCTGTAGGTTCTGGCGGATCCTGGGACCTGAGGTAGTAGGTTCAGTAGGACGTGTAGCTGTGGCAGAACGGCCACGTCCTCTCCCTGCACCAGAGGCTCCACCAACACCACCACCGCGACCATGACTACGTCCCTTATTAGATGTTTGCCTCATAGTTAGCGTTCACAAAGAAAAGTAAAAAGTGGTTAAGTCTGTTAAAAATAATTAACCGCCAATATAAACCCTGATGTAGGGTATTGCACTCTATTTTTTTTTTTTAAACTCTATATGACAGCGGTATTTGTGGCCTAAATGTGACAATCACCTATGCACGTGTAATCACAGATGTGCAGTTTATGAAAAAAAGGATTTTTTTCACTACAGTATCCTAATAGCGGTATTTGTGGTCTAAATGTGACAGTCACCTATGCAAGTGTAATCACAGATGTGCAGTATATGAAAAAAAGGTTTCTTTTAACAACAGTATCCTAATAGCCGTATTTGTGGCCTAAATGTGACAGTCACCTATGCAAGTGTAATCCCAGATGTGCAGTATATCAGAGGGATTTTTAACCACAGTATCCTAAAAGCCTTATTTGTGGCCTAAATGTGACAGTGACCTATGCACGTGTAATCACAGATGTGCAGTATATGAAAAAAAGGTTTTTTTTCACCACAGTATCCTAATAGCCTTATTTGTGGCCTAAATGTGACAGTCACCTATGCAAGTGTAATCACAGATGTGCAGTATATGAAAAAAAGGTTTTTTTTCACCACAGTATCCTAAAAGCCTTATTTGTGGCCCTAAATGTGACAGTCACCTATGCACGTGTAATCACAGATGTGCAATATATAAAAAAAAGTTTTTTTTTAACAATAACCTAATAGCCGTATTTGTGGCCTAAATGTGACAGTCACCTATGCATGTGTAATCCCAGATGTGCAGTATATCAGAGGGATTTTTCACCACAGTATCCTAAAAGCCTTATTTGTGGCCTAAATGTGACAGTCTCCTATGCAAGTGTAATCACAGATGTGCAATATATGAAAAAAAGGGTTTTTTCACCACAGTATCCTAAAAGCCTTATTTGTGGCCTAAATGTGACAGTCACCTATGCATGTGTAATCACAGATGTGCAGTATATGAAAAAAAGTTTTTTTTTCACCACAGTATCCTAAAAGCCTTATTTGTGGCCTAAATGTGACAGTCACCTATGCATGTGTAATCACAGATGTGCAATATATTAAAAAAGTTTTTTTTAACAACAGTAACCTAATAGCCGTATTTGTGGCCTAAATGTGACAGTCACCTATGCACGTGTAATCACAGATGTGCAGTATATGAAAAAAAGTTTTTTTTTCACCACAGTATCCTAAAAGCCTTATTTGTGGCCTAAATGTGACAGTCACCTATGCATGTGTAATCACAGATGTGCAATATATTAAAAAAGCTTTTTTTTTAACAACAGTAACCTAATAGCCGTATTTGTGGCCTAAATGTGACAGTCACCTATGCACGTGTAATCACAGATGTGCAGTATATGAAAAAAAGTTTTTTTTTTCCCACAGTATCCTAAAAGCCTTATTTGTGGCCTAAATGTGACAGTCACCTATGCACGTGTAATCACAGATGTGCAATATATAAAAAAAAGTTTTTTTTTTAACAACAGTAACCTAAAAGCCTTATTTGTGGCCTAAATGTGACACACTTACTTATGCATGTCTAATCCTAGATGTGCACTATATGAAAAAAAAATGTTTTTTTTAAGCACAGTAAGCAAAACGCTTTATTTCTGGACTAGCAGACATGCAGATAGCCTGTGCTGGTGCACTATCGTTGCATAAAATAGCTGCCGATTATGTATTGATATTGACAAACTGAAGTAAAAAAAAGTTTGTTTTCAGCAGTAGTTGGCTCAGGGCAGGCTTAAAAAAATTGTGCACTGCACCCACAAAACACATTTGATGTAGATCGCTGAGTAAAAAGGCAGTTCTTGATAATATTTCTCCCTGATCTCTCCCTGACAGCAGCTGCAGCCTCTCCCTACACTAATCTGAGCAGAGAGACGGGCGGCGCTACGTAACTCCAGCTTAACCCCTTAAGGACACATGACGTACCGGTACGGCATGTTTCCCGAGTCCTTAAGGACACATGACGTACCGGTACGTCATGGCTTTAAATCGCGATTCCGGCGCCAGGGGGGGTCATTTGATTCCCCCGTATCGGCGATCGCAGAAAACCGCAGGTCAATTCAGACCTGCGGTTTGCTGCGTTTCCGGTCCATTCGGGTCTCGGGTGACCCGATGAATCGGAAAAAGACTGCGATCAGTGGCGTGATTATACACCACCAATCGTAGTACGAAGATTTGAAGAGGCGGTGCTGGCCCTGGTGCTGAATGCTGCTGTCCAGGGTGCTGATTAGTGCAGGGGAGAGGGAGAGGCACCGTTAAACAGGGATAGAAGGGAAAAGTTAGTTAGGAAAAAAAAAAACACTTTTATCTAAACTTTTTTGTTTCAGCTTTCAGACCCTAGACCCCCCTGCCACTTGCCACAATAGGTCTATAACAGATAATATGGGAGTGGGGCCGCGTGTGGACTAGACAACCATAGTAACCATGAGTTGTGTATTGATATTCTGTTTTTCATAGAGGAGGCAAAGGTGAATTCGCATTGCATATGATAGTTTACCATACTGATAACTTCGCTAATTAATGGTGACTGTAGACCTTTCCACTGGCGGGCAATCACTTTTTTTGCTGCTGAGAGGATATGTGCCACTATACTTCTACTGTCATTAGGGATGTCCACCAGGCCAATGCTCAGGATCGCCATCTCCGGGCTCAGTAATCCCCTTATCCCAGTTACTTCTTCTAGGATTTTTGACACTGAAGCCTAGAAAGGAGTTAAGGTAGGGCAGCCCCACCACATATGATACGGGGAGCCTATTTAACCACATCCCCTCCAACACAATGGTGAGTATTCCGGGATGGTATGAGCTAATCTGTTTGGAGTGAGGTACCACCTCAATTGAATTTTCCTATTCTGTTCTGCATGGTTTATGCATTTTGAGCATTTCTCGGACCAGTATAAAGCATCTGTCCATTTATCTAGTGTGAAGTTTATCTATCTGTCCAATTGTCTAGCATTAAGAAGTTTGCTGATTGAATCATTCTCATTCATTTCTATATCTAATGTGAGAGATGAGAGAAAGTGACGAATCAGCAGGTACTGGTAAAAAAGAGAGTTAGGCAGGTTATAGATGGAGTGCAGATTCTCAAAGGGTCGTAGGGTGGATTGCTCAAATAGGCTCCCCAATGTATCTATCCCACAATTCAGCCAGCCTGTGAGTTGAAGCGTAGGAATGTGATATTCAATAGCCGAAATGGGAAAATGTTTTTTCTCCATAGGGAAAGGTGTTTTATTTTTGAATGCATGTGCCCATGCAAATATGGAAGCTTGCATCGTGTCTAAAGGCATGGAGAAAACAAGAGGCTTTAACAAATAAGCTGCTTGCAGCGATTTCAAGGATCTCCTTTTGACGTAAACCTCTTCAATATTTAGCCATTTATGGGGCAAAGATGGAGAGCACCATTCCATAGCCTGATCTAATAAGTTGGCTAAGTAATAACTATATAGGTCTGGAACCCCTAAACCAGCTTTGCGGAGAGAGGGGAATAACACATGTTTACTGATCCTAGTATGGGTACCTCCCCAAATGAAACTAAGCATGTCATTTTGCAACTGCTTTATGCAAGTCTTTGGAATTTTCAGAGGGATGCATCTGAATATACACTGCTCAAAAAAATAAAGGGAACACAAAAATAACACATCCTAGATCTGAATTAATTAAATATTCTTCTGAAATACTTTGTTCTTTACATAGTTGAATGTGCTGACAACAAAATCACACAAAAATAAAAAAAAATGGAAATCAAATTTTTCAACCCATGGAGGTCTGGATTTGGAGTCACACTCAAAATTAAAGTGGAAAAACACACTACAGGCTGATCCAACTTTGATGTAATGTCCTTAAAACAAGTCAAAATGAGGCTCAGTAGTGTGTGTGGCCTCCACGTGCCTGTATGACATCCCTACAACCCTGTGCATGCTCCTGATGAGGTGGCGCAAGGTCTCCTGAGGGATCTCCTCCCAGACCTGGACTAAAGCATCTGCCAACTCCTGGACAGTCTGTGGTGCAATGTGACGTTGGTGGATAGAGCGAGACATGATGTCCCAGATTTGCTCAATTGGATTCAGGTCTGGGGAACGGGCGGGCCAGTCCATAGCATCAATGCCTTCGTCTTGCAGGAACTGCTGACACACTTCAGCCACATAAGGTCTAGCATTGTCTTGCATTAGGAGGAACCCAGGGCCAACCGCACCAGCATATGGTCTCACAAGGGGTCTGAGGATCTCATCTCGGTACCTAATGGCAGTCAGGCTACCTCTGGCGAACACACGGAGGGCTGTGCGGCCCTCCAAAGAAATGCCACCCCACACCATTACTGACCCAATGCCAAACCGGTCATGCTGGAGGATGTTGCAGGCAGCAGAACGTTCTCCACGGCGTCTCAAGACTCTGTCACGTCTCTGTCACATGTGCTCAGTGTGAACCTGCTTTCCTCTGTAAAGAGCACAGGGCGCCAGTGGCGAATTTGCCAATCTTGATGTTCTCTGGCAAATGCCAAACGTCCTGCACGGTGTTGGGCTGTAAGCACAACCCCCACCTGTGGACGTCGGGCCCTCATATCACCCTCATGGAGTCTGTTTCTGACCGTTTGAGCAGACACATGCACATTTGTGGCCTGCTGGAGGTCATTTTGCAGGGCTCTGGCAGTGCTCCTCCTGTTCCTCCTTGCACAAAGGCGGAGGTAGCGGTCCTGCTGCTGGGTTGTGGCCCTCCTACGGCCTCCTCCACGTCTCCTGATGTACTGGCCTGTCTCCTGGTAGCGCCTCCATGCTCTGGACACTACGCTGACAGACACAGCAAACCTTCTTGCCACAGCTCGCATTGATGTGCCATCCTGGATAAGCTGCACTACCTGAGCAACTTGTGTTGGTTGTAGACTCCGTCTCATGCTTCCACTAGAGTGAAAGCACCGCCAGCATTCAAAAGTGACCAAAACATCAACCAGGAAGCATAGGAACTGAGAAGTGGTCTGTGGTCACCACCTGTAGAACCACTCCTTTATTGGGGGTGTCTTGCTAATTGCCTATAATTTCCACCTGTTGTCTATCCCATTTGCACAACAGCATGTGAAATTGATTGTCACTTAGTGTTGCTTCCTAAGTGGACAATTTGATTTCGCAGAAGTGTGATTGACTTGGAGTTACATTGTGTTGTTTAAGTGTTTCTTTATTTTTTTGAGCAGTGTATATAGGATCTTTGGGAGTACCAACATTTTCACTGTGTTAATTTGAGCTATCCATGAGAGTAACACTTTGTTACACTTAGAGTAGTCTTGCGTCCGGCCACTGTTAGCACATCAACGCCCCACCGCCCCACCGCTGATCAGCGTTGTACCACTGATCAGCAAGTTTGAACACTTGCCCATTTTTTTGCTTGAACTTTTTAGTACGCGAACACCTGTGCCCCCACACACACACATATAATAAAGGTTTACACACACGCACATACACACGCACACACATACCCATGGCCCGCCGGATGTTCTCGGTGGAGGAGGCATACGCCCAGATTGCCTCCGACTCCGAGAGCCCCAGTGAGGATGAGGATGACCCCACGTTCCTTTTGTCATCCGCATCCTCCTCATCATCATCTGATGACGATGAGCCCCCAAGGCGGCGGAGACGCTGCCAGGCGGAGCCAGGGGTCCCACATGCTAGGGATCCTGTGGCCCACCCTAGTACGAGCCGCCCTGGGGTTCGTACTGGTTTCCCGGCCCACCAAATAAGCCCACCGGAGCCCCCTGCCAATGAACTTAGCTGGTGTCCCCCAGTGGACTTTGAGCCTGAGATTCCGGATTTTGCTGGCAATCCAGGAATCCAGATTCCCACAGTGGGGTTTACTGAAATGGACTTTTTTTTTTTTTTTTTTCCAGTAGCCCATTTGTGAATCTGATGGTGGAGCAGATGAACCTGTACGCCCAACAGTTCGTTGCTCAGCACCCGGGCTCATTTTTGGCTAGACCCGGTGGCTGAACGCCGGTCAGTGCAGCCGAGATGAGGACATTTTGGGGCCTCGTGCTGCATATGGGTCTAGTGCAAAAACCCAGTGTCAGGCAATACTGGAGTGGGGACATCCTCTACCAGACCCCACTCTACAGTATGGCCATGACACGCTCCCGGTTTGAGGCCATCCGGAAATGTCTGCATTATTCCGATAATGCAGCATGTCCCCCCTGAGGTGATCCTGCCTATGACCGTCTGTATAAGATACGGCCGGTCATCGATCATTTTGGGGCCAAACTTGAGCAGGCCTACCTACGTACCTGGAAGGGAGGTCGCGGTTGATGAGTCTCTCGTTGCGTTCAAGGGGAGACTCAGTTTCCGCCAATACATTCCCACTAAGCGGGCGAGGTATGGCTTAAAGCTATACAAAATTTGTGAGAGTGCCTCAGGGTACACTTACAAATTTCATGTGTACGAGGGGCGAGATTCCCGTATTCAACCCCCAGAATGTCCCCCCACTCTGGGTGTTAGCGGGAAACTCGTGTGGGACCTTATGTACCCACTGCTAGATAAGGGTTACCACTTGTACGTGGACAACTTTTATACTAGCATTCCCTTGTTCAGGTCCCTTGCCGCCAGATCCACGTTCGCTTGTGGGACCGTGCGGAAAAATCAACGCGGCCTCCCTGCCCACCCCCTCCAGGTACCTATCCCCAGGGGTGAGACCCGTGCCCTTACCAGTGGAAACCTGTTGCTGGTCAGGTATAAGGACAAGAGGGATGTCCTTATGCTGTCCACAATCCACGGTAGTGGCATCACCCCTGTCCCTGTGCGAGGTACCGCAGCAACGGTCCTCAAGCCCGATTGTATCGTCGACTACAATCGGTATATGGGAGGAGTTGATCTCTCTGATCAAGTCCTCAAGCCATATAACACCATGCGCAAATCCCGGGCATGGTACAAAAAAGTTGCGGTCTATTTGGTACAGGTTGCCATGTACAACTCTTTTGTACTATCCCGAAGCGCTGGCAGCACAGGGACATTCCTCCAATTCTATGAGGCAGTCCTCAAGGACCTGATCTTTTCGGACTGGGAAAGAGCAGGCCGGAGTACCTCGGGAACTGGAGGCGCCCGGATCGTCCCTGGCCAACATTATCCAGGTGTGGTCCCCCATACTGGGAAGAAAGGAACGAACCCAAAAAAGATGCAGAGTGTGTCACAAGAGGGGGATACGGAAGGACACCACCACTCAGTGTGACACTTGCCCCGATCATCCGGGCCTCTGCATTATCGATTGCTTCAGGGAGTATCACACTTCCATGGAGTACTAAATTTTTATAATCTCCAACAGTCCCCTAGAGAACATAAAAAGTTTTGCAACATCTGGAGGACCGCAGTTTTAGGATGCCTGCTTATTGTTTCCAAAGTCTGAGAGCCATACATATTGGGCATCGCGCGTTCGTACAAATCTTCTCTATAAAAGTAACATGTAACCCAACCCTCCCGGATGAACAGCGTTAAAAAAAAAAAAAAGTGTAAAAAAAAGCCATTTTTGGACACCTAACATCACAAAAAGTGTAATAGCGAGCGATCACAATGTCATATGCACCCCCAATTAGTGCCAATAAAACCGCCATCTCATCCTGCAAAAAATGAGCCCCTACATTAGATAGTCGCCCAACAAAAAAAAATAATAATTTAGCTCGCAGGCTATGGAGATACTAAAATATTTTTTTTATGTTCCTAAAATGATAATATAGTGTAAATTCTAAATAAATTCTAAAATGTAGACATATTAGGTATAGCCGCGTCCGTAAGAATCTTCCCTATAAAAATAAAATTTTACCAAACCCCTCGGATGAACAGCGTTAAAAATATAAAATAAAAACGGTGCCAAAAATTTCCATTTGAATCCTTTTTTTCCGGTAATAAAACAAGGGTTAACAGCCAAACAAAACAAAATATTTATGGCCCTGATTCTTTAGTTTGCAGAAACACCCCATATGTGGTTGTAAATGGCTATATAGCCACACGGCAGGGCATAGAACGAAGGGAACTCCATATGGTTTCTGGAAGGCAGATTTTGATGGACTGTTTTTTTTTACACCATGTCCCATTAGAAGCCCCCCTGATGTAGCCTAGACTAGAAACTCCAAAAAAGTGACCCCATCTAAGAAACTAGACCCCTCAAGGTATTCAAAAGTTACTTTAGAAACTTTGTTAACCCTTTAGGTGTTCCACAAAACTAGATAGCGATTGTAGAAACAATTTTAGAATAAAAATTTTTTGTTACTTTGCCTCAAAAAAATGTAATATAGAGCAACCAAAAATCATATTTACCCCTAAAATAGTCCCAAGACAACAACCACCTTATCCCGTAGTTTCCTAGATGGGGGTCACTTTTATGGAGTTTCTACTCTAGGGGTGCATCAGGGGGCTTGAAATGGGACATGGTATAAACAAAACCAGTCCTGGAAAATCTGCCTTCCAAAAACCATATGGCGTTCCCCTTCTTCTATGTCCTGCCGTTTAGCCAAATAGTAGTTTACGACCACATATGGGGTGTTTTTTCAAACTACAGAATCAGGGCAACCCATATTGAGTTTTGTTTGGCTGTTAACCCTTACTTTATTGCTGGAAAAAATGGGTTAAAATTGAGAATTTTCAAAAAAATTGAAATTTCTAAATTGGTTCTCCATCTGCCATTAATTCTTGTGGAACACCTAAAGGGTTAACAAAGTTTGTAAACTCAGTTTTGAATACCTTGAGGGGTGTACTTTCTTAGATGGAGTAACTTTTTTGGAATTTCTATTCTAGGGGTGCAAGGGGAGGCTTGAAATGGGACATGGTATAAACAAAACCAGTCCTGCAAAATCTGCCTTGCAAAAACCATATGGCGTTCCCCTCCTTCTATGTCCTCCCGTTTGGCCAAACAGTAGTTTACGAGCACATATGGGGTGTTTCTGCAAACTAAAGAATCAGGGCAACCCATTTTGAATTTTGTTTGGCAGTTAACCCTTGTTTTTTTCCTGGAAAAAATTGATTATATTGGAAAATTTCTTAAATTTTATGTCCTTTTGCCATGAAGTCTTGTGGAAGACCTAAAAGGTAAACAAAGTTTGTAAAAACTGTTTAGAATACTTTGAGGGGTGTAGTTTCTATAATGTGTCATTTTTGGGTGGTTTCTATTATGTAAGCCTCACAAAGTGACTTCAAACCTGAACTGGTCCATAAAAAGTGGGATTTGGAAGATTTCTGAAAAATTTCAAAATTTGCTTCTAAACTTCTAAGCTATGTAACATCCCCAAAAAATAAAATATCATTCCCAAAATGATACAAACATGAAGTAGACATATGGGGAATGTAAAGTAATCACAATTTTTGGGGGTATTACTATGTATTACAGAAGTAGAGAAACTGATACTTTGAAATTTGCTAATTTTTCCAAATTTTTGTTAAATTTGGTATTTTTTTATGCAAAAAAATTTACTTTTTTGACCAAATTTTAGCAGTGTCATGAAGTACAATATGTGACGAAAAAAAATCTCAGAATGGCCTAGGTAAGTCAAAGTGTTTTAAAGTTATCAGCACTTAAAGTGACACTGGTCAGATTTTCAAAAAATGGCCTGGTCCTTAAGGTGAAATAGGGCTGTGTCCTTAAGGGGTTAATATGACAGATTCTCAGCAAAATAGCTTTAGTTTAGCTACTTTTAAATGGGTTCGGTCACACACAGATAGTGTCACAGCGGTGTATATGGGCTGGTTAATATGACAGATTCCCAGCAAAATAGATTTATTTTAGCTTCTTCTAAATAGGTTCGGTCACACACAGATAGTGTCACAGCGGTGTTTATGGGCTGGTTAATATGACAGATTCCAAGCAAAATATATTTATTTTAGCTACTTCTAAATAGGTTCGGTTTGGTTACACACAGATAGTGTCACAGCGGTGTATATGGGCTGGTTAATATGACAGATTCTCAGCAAAATAGCTTTAGTTCAGCTTCTTCTAAATGGGTACGGTCACACATAGATAGTGTAACAGCGGTGTATATGGGCTGGCTAATATGACAGATTCTCAGCAAAATAGCTTTAGCTCAGCTACTTCTAAATGGGTACGGTCACACACAGATAGTGTCACAGCAGTGTATATAAGCTGGTTAATATGACATACTCTTAGCAAAATAGCTTTAGTTTAGCTACTTTTAAATGGGTACGGTCACACATAGATAGTGTCACAGCGGTGTATATGGGCTGGTTAATATGACAGATTCTCAGCAAAATAGCTTTAGTTCAGCTACTTCTAAATAGGTTCGGTCACACACAGATAGTGTCACAGCGGTGTATATGGGCTGGTTAATATGACAGATTCTCAGCAAAATAGCTTTAGTTCAGCTACTTCTAAATAGGTATGGTCACACACAGATAGTGTCACAGCGGTGTATATGGGCTGGTTAATATGACAGAATCCTAGCAAAATAGATTTATTTCAGCGACTTCTAAATGGGTTTGGTCACACACAGATAGTTTCACAGCGGTTTATATGGGCTGGTTAATATGACATATTTTCAACAAAATAGCTTTAGTTCAGCTACTTCTAAATGGGTACGGTCACACATAGATAGTGTCACAGCGGTGTATATGGGCTGGTTAATATGACAGATTCTCAGCAAAATAGCTTTAGTTCAGCTACTTCTAAATGGGTATGGTTAGATAGTGTCACAGCGGCGTATATGGGCTGGTTAATATGACAGATTCTCCGCAAAATAGCTCTAGTTCAGCTACTTCTAAATAGGTTCGGTCACACACAGATAGTGTCACAGCGGTGTATATAGGCTGGTTAATATGACAGATTTCCAGCAAAATAGATTTATTTCAGCTACTTCTAAATAGGTTCGGTCACACACAGATAGTGTCAGCGGTTTATATGGGCTGGTTAATATGACAGATTCTAAGCAAAATAGCTTTAGTTCAGCTACTTCAAAATGGGTTCGGTCACACACAGATAGTGTCACAGCGGTGTATATGGGCTGGTTAATATGACAGATTCCTAGCAAAATAGATTTATTTCAGATACTTCGTATCTACGGGTTGAGCTGCCTCTACTCTCTTTGCATTTGTAATATGGAATGACAAGGCAGGTCCGAGAAAAGGTAACCGTCAGGTTGCGTAAGGCCATTTACACCCAGTGGTTTCATATACACTGCGTGCAGAATTATTAGGCAAATGAGTATTTTGACCACATCATCCTCTTTATGCATGTTGTCTTACTCCAAGCTGTATAGGCTCGAAAGCCTACTACCAATTAAGCATATTAGGTGATGTACATCTCTGTAATGAGAAGGGGTGTGGTCTAATGACATCAACACCCTATATCAGGTGTGCATAATTATTAGGCAACTTCCTTTCCTTTGGCAAAATGGGTCAAAAGAAGGACTTGACAGGCTCAGAAAAGTCAAAAATAGTGAGATATCTTGCAGAGGGATGCAGCACTCTTAAAATTGCAAAGCTTCTGAAGCGTGATCATCGAACAATCAAGCGTTTTATTCAAAATAGTCAACAGGGTCGCAAGAAGCGTGTGGAAAAACCAAGGCGCAAAATAACTGCCCATGAACTGAGAAAAGTCAAGCGTGCAGCTGCCAAGATGCCACTTGCCACCAGTTTGGCCATATTTCAGAGCTGCAACATCACTGGAGTGCCCAAAAGCACAAGGTGTGCAATACTCAGAGACATGGCCAAGGTAAGAAAGGCTGAAAGACGACCACCACTGAACAAGACACACAAGCTGAAACGTCAAGACTGGGCCAAGAAATATCTCAAGACTGATTTTTCTAAGGTTTTATGGACTGATGAAATGAGAGTGAGTCTTGATGGGCCAGATGGATGGGCCCGTGGCTGGATTGGTGAAGGGCAGAGAGCTCCAGTCCGACTCAGACGCCAGCAAGGTGGAGGTGGAGTACTGGTTTGGGCTGGTATCATCAAAGATGAGCTTGTGGGGCCTTTTCGGGTTGAGGATGGAGTCAAGCTCAACTCCCAGTCCTACTGCCAGTTTCTGGAAGACACCTTCTTCAAGCAGTGGTACAGGAAGAAGTCTGCATCCTTCAAGAAAAACATGATTTTCATGCAGGACAATGCTCCATCACACGCGTCCAAGTACTCCACAGCGTGGCTGGCAAGAAAGGTTATAAAAGAAGAAAATATAATGACATGGCCTCCTTGTTCACCTGATCTGAACCCCATTGAGAACCTGTGGTCCATCATCAAATGTGAGATTTACAAGGAGGGAAAACAGTACACCTCTCTGAACAGTGTCTGGGAGGCTGTGGTTGCTGCTGCACGCAATGTTGATGGTGAACAGATAAAAACACTGACAGAATCCATGGATGGCAGGCTTTTGAGTGTCCTTGCAAAGAAAGGTGGCTATATTGGTCACTGATTTGTTTTTGTTTTGTTTTTGAATGTCAGAAATGTATATTTGTGAATGTTGAGATGTTATATTGGTTTCACTGGTAAAAATAAATAATTTAAATGGGTATATATTTGTTTTTTGTTAAGTTGCCTAATAATTATGCACAGTAATAGTCACCTGCACACACAGATATCCCCCTTAAATAGCTAAAACTAAAAACAAACTAAAAACTACTTCCAAAAATATTCAGCTTTGATATTAATGAGTTTTTTGGGTTCATTGAGAACATGGTTGTTGTTCAATAATAAAATTAATCCTCAAAAATACAACTTGCCTAATAATTCTGCACTCCCTGTAGTTGCAGATATGTTTCCCATCACTACGCCCCGTCCACAGCCTGCAGGGGCACCAAATTAACAAATTTGGTTCACCTTAGTTATCCACTCGTTCAGTGAGGGGGCCTGGGTGTCTCTCCAATGGAGAGGAATGATAGATTTGGCTGCTGCTATCAGATGAGTCACCAAGTCATGCTTTGACGGTCTGTAAAGGTTAGAGGGGAGTGAAAAGAGCACCATTTCGATAGTGATCTTTTGGTCGTTGGCCAGGACTTTGTTAATTGTCTGGTTAACTTTTTCCCAGAATGGGACGATTAGAGGGCATGTCCACCAAATATGGGACAGAGATCCTTCTCCATCGCCACATCTCCAGCAAAGCCGATCGGGAGACACACCGCACTTGTGTAAGAACTCTGGGGTTCTATACCATCTGGTGAGGAGCTTAAAATGATTTTCCTGTAGTCTTATACAAAGAGATGGTCCATGTGAGAAGGCCAATAGCTTTTTGAGGTCTTGATCAGTGAAAACCATGTCAAGCTCCCTCTCCCAGTCTCTAATATATAGAGGTCTTCCAGCCTCACCCTCTGTTCCCACCAAGGAGTACAATGCCGAAATTTTTCTCTGTTTACGGAGTGGGGACAGAAGAGTTTTCTCAAACTCTGTCAGTTGTCTCACCGGATTAGACCTCTCTCTCAACTCCCCGCACACAGCACCTATGTAAGCCCTTGTCAGAAAGAAGCTAGGGGAATTTTTTATCCTATCTGGCAATCTATCCATAATACAGTAGATGTTTCTGCATCCGGGGCTAGCTCCCCTAGTCTCGCTTGGGCTAATGATGACCACACTTCCTGGTGTATGTCCCCATTTTTCCCTAGAAGGTCCGGAATGAGATTTGCAGGTAGAAGGGGGGACGGCTCTGGTGCTAGTTTTTTGCTCAGGACTTTCCAAGTCTCTCTTATCCCTTTCAGTAGGGGATCACCCGTCTTGTCCCTGAATTGACTGGTGTCAGTCAACCAAAGAAGCTGTTGGAGCATAGGCCCTACACTGTGTCGCATAAGATCTGCTACGTCGGGTTGTCTCTGGGGGTCAACCGACTCCAGCCATCTATTTAGCTGTATTGCTTGATAATATCTCAGGACATCTGGAAATCCCAATCCACCACCCTTTTTTACTCCTAACCAAGAGGTCATGTGCTAGCCTAGGTTTCTTCCCATTCCATAAGAATTTCTGGAAGATCTCATGGAAGAATGTTTTTGGTAGGTGTATCGGGACCAGTTGCATGACGTAGAGGATCTTGGGAAATACGTAGGCCTTAATCACATTTTTTCTGCCCATCCAAGATAGGTAAGGCAAATTGTATTTCAGTAAAAGCTGTGTTATATCCTTTTTAAGGGGAGCATAATTGCCAATAAACAGGTCGTCTAGGTTCCTTGGGATCTTTATTCCTAGGTATTTTATTGGGCCTTTGGTCCAGTGAAAAGGGAGGCTTTTCTGCAGAGAGGAGGCTCTAGACTCTGAGAGTGAGATGTTCAATATTTCGGACTTAGAGTGATTAACCTTAAAGTCTGATATTTGGCTAAATATCTCGATCTTTTGGGCTAGCTGGTCTAGTCCTCCTTCCGGATTGGTCACCAGGAAGAGAAGATCATCTGCAAAAGCAGTGTATTTGAGCTCGCCCCTGTCATGTTTAACTCCCTCAATTTCCCTGGTCTGTCTAACCAGCTGGATAAGTGTCTCTACTACCAGAATAAATAGTGAGGGGGACAGCGGACAACCTAGTCTTGTTCCATTGGAAATCTCAAAGACTGGGGATAGTGTTCCATTTACTTTCAGTCTAGCATGCGGTTGTCTGTAAAGTGTGAATATTGAATGTATGAAGGGATCTGGGATGGCAAATCTCTCTAGCGTTAGCCTCATAAATTCCCAGTTGACCCTGTCGAACGCCTTTTCGGCATCAATGCTCAAGAGGGTCAACTAGGATCTCGCTGTCCTGGCTGCCTGGATCGCGTGGAAGATCCTGTGCGTGTTATCCCTCCCCTCTCTGCCTTGTATGAACCCCGATTGCTTTGGGCCAATCAGGTGAGGTAATAATTTGTTTAGTCTGGTGGCAAGAATTTTGGCCCATATTTTCAGGTCCAAATTGGCCTATAACTTCCACAATTCTGGGGGTCTTTACCCTCTTTAGGGATTAATGTTACATGCGACTCCTGCGTCTGTCTGGGCAATGACCCTCCTTGCAGAAGTGCGTTACATACGTCAGTAAGTCAGGGGGCTAGGATGTCTTGAAAGCTTCTATAATAGAGTAAGGGAAGTCCATCTGGTCCCGGGCTCTTTCCAGGGGGGAAACTACTTATGATGGTGGCTACTTCCTCTAAAGTGATTGGAGCGGTTAAGAGGTCACTGTCCGCTTGTTGAACTGTTGGGAGCTTGAGGGAGTTTAGGAATTCTCTGGTATGTGACTGCCTGGAGTCAGTTTGGCCTGGGGACATTGACTTGTTTAGGTTATATAAGCTTTCGTAAAATTGTTGAAAAGCTTTTGCTATTTCTGGCGTATCATGGGTCAGCTCTCCATTGGGGTGTTTTATTTTGGGGATATAGGTTACATTTCTTGTCTTCTTTAGAAGAGAGGTCATCATCTTGCCCCCCTTGTCCCCATGCGCATATACTTTATGTTGGAAATTTAGTATTTGCTTTTTCACTTTCTGCACTAAGAGATTTTTAAGTTGGATTCTAAGATCTGATAACTCTCCCTGCTGTTTGCTAGTGGATAGTTTGTCTATCTTCTCTAAGGACACTATCTGGGTTAATATGGAGTCCACTTTTTCCTGGTGTTCCCTTTTTACTCTAGTACCAATCGAGATAAAACATCCCCTCACGTACGCCTTGTGCGCTTCCCATTCCATAGGTGAGGTGCCGTGTGCAGAGGAATTGATACCGAAGTACAACTCCAAGTGGGATCTGACCTGTTCCCGATGTAGTTTGTTGTTCAGCAGAGATTCATTGAGTCTCCACGTCCATTCCCTCCTTGGTAGGGAGGCCAGGGCGAGGGTCAGATGACATGGTGCGTGGTCGGAAATGGTGATGCTCCCGATTTCAGCGTCGCTAGAAACAGGTAAAAGAGAAGAGGATGTTAAGATGTGATCGAGTCTCTGATATGAGCCATGTGGGTTAGAAAAGAAAGAGTAGTCTTTGACAGTTGGATTGCTGTTTCTCCATACATCTATCAGTTTGAGATCATGAAGCTTTCTGTGTAATCTACTGATATGTTTCTGTGCAATGTGGGACTTAGATTTGGAGGAATCGAGGATAGGGTTTAGCACCAGGTTAAGGTCCGCCCCCAGGATCACTTGTCCTTCAGCAAAATGCTTAAGAGTGTCTAGAGCTTTAAGGAGCCATTGTACAGTGGCTGTATTTGGGGCATAAAAGTTAGCTAGAGTGTATTTCCTTGATGCAATTTCCCCTTTTATTATCAAGAGTCTCCCTTCCTCATCAGAAAGTTGATGAGAGAGTGAGAAGGGTATGGACTGATCGATGGCTATGGAAACGCCCTTTGAGGCTGATGTAGGGTGGGTACTATGAAACCACTGGTTGTATGGTCGGGAGGGCAGCTTTGGCAACTTTTTCTGGCGCAGATGTGTCTCCTGCAAGAAAACTATATGTGAGCCCATTTTTCTCAGGGCTAGCATCAGCTGACCTCTTTTCTGGGGTGAGTTGAGGCCCTTGATATTGAAGGTGGTCACCTTGATCTCTGCCATACTCCTCTGAGCTTGGATCTTCTACCTTTCTTACTGGAGTTAGAGGTTCACAAGCTGTTCTATGTGAGGGATGGAAGAGGTAGGGGAGGGGAGGAAAAGATGGGGATCAGAAAGAAGAGAGGAAGGTAATTAGAAAGAAAAAATAAATGAGAGACACAAATAGAATACACTTAATACGCAATGTAACAGTAGCTTAGCCTACTAACGATTTGCAGCTTGAAACGTACAAGTCAGGGACAAATAAGGGGGGGAGTAAAGGGGTTGGAGGATGAGGGTGCGAGCGTAGAAGAAATGGGAGTGGCCTGCACACCCAAGGTCGCAAACCATATTGAGAAAGGATGTCTGGATGGTGACCCGGCTGCTTTGTTCTAGGCTTATCGTCTTATATGATTTTTTTAATTTTTATTATTTTTCTTCTTATTATTATTATTATTTTTTATTTTATTTATATATATATATATATATTTTTTTTTATATTGTAGGGGGTTGGGAGATAAGAGAGGGGGGGGGGGGGAAGGGGAGAGGATTCCTAGAGAAGTGCTTTGTTTTCAGGGGGTAATGCTGATGGTGAGGTGCTGTCTAATAGCAGCAGGGGGTGCACTTCACCCACTGAAGAAAAATCTATAGGAAAGAAAAACTCTGTGGTGAGTGGCCTAATTGCATTTTTACTCCTTACTTTTCCTTATGAATAGAGATATGATTAGAAGAGTGGTGGAAGATGGTAAGGAATAAGGGGGGGGAGGAGGAGAGAGGAGTGGGGGAAAGGGGGGGGGGAGACGATGTCACCGTTACAAAGGATTGGGTCATGAATGGGGGAGAAAGAGGCAATGGATAATCAATAAGATGAGACCTTGCTTAGGTCTAAGGCATATCAAGATATGAACTAAATAAGAACATAGTAAGAACATAAATGTTCGTGAAAACTAGACGAACTAAAGCCCTGGCGGCTCTCGTCAGAGTTTCCCCTGGAGTCGCGGTATAGGGCCGGAGGGGTACATAACATAACCTGAGTCCCGAACTTCGACTGTGGTCATAACATTATCGGAACATTTCTTTGCAGGATACCCGTGGTGGACGAACTTCCGTGGCTCCCGGTCGCCGTTTCAAGGTGGAGGGGATCGGATCTCTGTTGCCACTCTGTTCCTCCCGGATTTCCCCTTGGACACCTTCTTCCAGGTATCTATCTGTGTAAGTCGGGGGAGGTCTGCAGGGTAGGTGATCGGCATCCATGATGGCACCTCCAACGGGTGGATACCTATGGTTTCCCAAGCTCTTTCCAGGTCGTCAGGGGTATGAATCGCTATACATTTGCCATTCTTTAATATCGCAATGCCGAACGGGTATAGCCAGGCATATTGAATCTTCTGGGCTCTGAGTGCGTCCAGCAGGGGCTTCATGATGCGCCGTTTCGCCAGAGTAGATGGCGCTATATCTTGATAGAGGGCAATGTCCACCCCGTCATAATAAATTTGCCTTTTTTCTCTGGCAGCGGCTAGTATACGGGCGGTGTCTACAAAGAATAGTAGGCCGCAAACGACGTCCCTGGGTCTTTCGTTCGGCCTTGGAGCTGGTCTTAAAGCCCTGTGTATCCGCTCAATGATTATCGAGGCAGCAGATTCTTGGCCCAACAGGTCGGCGAAGATCTCCATGGCCACTTTATTCAGCGCTTCGGCGGCCCATGATTCAGGGAGGCCCTTGAGACGTATGTTCCGTCTTCTACTTCTATTTTCTTGATCCTCCAGCATTAGCATTGCTTTGTTCAGCTCGGTAGTATGGCAGTTGAGGTACTCCTCAACTCCCGTAGCGTGCGACACAAGTTCTTGCGCGGCCGTTTCCAGGGACTCGACTCTGCTCCCCACCTGAGCGATCTCTGATTTTATGTCGGACAGTTCCGACAGTACTGGCTTTATTGCCTTTTCTAATGCTTGCCCCAGTACCTTAGTAAGGAAGGACTTTGAGACAGGCGAGGGGTCTCTAGATTCTGCTGCGGCTTCCTGCAAGCTGTCTGCTTCCGAATCCTCTCCTTCTTCCGCGCTTGCTGCTGCCGCCGCCATCTTAGAGCTAACGCTTGGTGATATGAGCGCTTTTTTCTTGAGGAAGTGCTGCATTGCTTGCTGGCTTTTTTGTGTTCTTGGGGTATCAGGAGTGTCAGAACTCCTATCTCTCCCATATTTGACCATTTTGGAGTAGGTCACTGTTGAATAAATGGTTTAAAACGCTTGAGTGTGGAGGAGCCGAGGTCTCACACAGCCATCTGCAGTCTCGGCTAGGCTCCGCCCCCATTTCAGATACTTCTAAATACGTTCGGTCACACACAGATAGTGTCACAGCGGTGTATATTGGCTGGTTTATATGACAGATTCTCAGCAAAATAGCTTTAGTTCAGCTACTTCTAAATGGGTTCAGTCATAGACAGATAGTGTCACAGCGGTGTATATGGGTTGGTTAATTTGACATATTCTCAGCAAAATAGCTTTAGTTCAGCTACTTCTAAATGGGTACGGTCACACATAGATAGTGTCACAGTGGTGTATATGGGCTGGTTAATATGACAGATTCTCAGAAAAATAGCTTTAGTTCAGCTACTTTTAAATGGGTTCGGTCACACACAGATAGTGTCACAGCGGTGTATATGGGCTGGTTAATATGACAGATTCCAAGCAAAATTGATTTATTTTAGCTACTTCTAAATAGGTTCGGTCACACATAGATAGTGTCACAGCGGTGTATATGGGCTGGTTAATATGACAGATTCTCAGTAAAATAGCTTTATTTCAGCTACTTCTAAATGGGTACGGTCACACACAGATAGTGTCACAGCGGTTTATATGAGCTGGTTAATATGACAGATTCTAAGCAAAATAGCTTTAGTTCAGCTACTTCAACATGGGTTTGGTCACACACAGATAGTGTCACAGCGGTTTATATGGGCTGGTTAATATGACATATTCTCAGCAAATTAGCTTTAGTTCAGCTACTTCTAAATTGGTTCGGTCACACACAGATAGTGTCACAGCGGTGTATATTGGCTGGTTAATATGACAGATTCTCAGAAGAATAGCTTTAGTTCAGCTACTTTTAAATGGGTTCGGTCACACACAGATAGTGTCACAGCGGTGTATATGGGCTGGTTAATATGACATATTCTTTGCAAAATAGCTTTAGTTCAGCTACTTCAAAATTGGTACGGTCACACACAGATAGTGTCACAGCGGTGTATATGGGCTGGCTAATATGACAGATTCTCAGCAAAATAGCTTTAGTTCAGCTACTTCTAAATGGGTTCGGTCACACACAGATAGTGTCACAGCGGTGTATATGGGCTGGTTAATATGACAGATTCACAGCAAAATAGCTTCAGTACAGCTACTTCAAAATTAGTTCTGTTGCACACAGATTGGGTCAGAGCGGTATGGCTTGAAGACAAGCGTCAGATCATGCAATGCTGTTCTGGTGCACTGCAATTGCGGTAAAATGGCCGGCGATGACCACTGAAAAAAGTGTCTAAAAAAAAAACGCTCAGGGCAGGCACAAAACCTGTGTGTTCTGCACCCACAAAAGATCGATGATTCTCAGCTGTAGATGTGCAGAATTTCTGAACTTAGTTGTATTTCTCCCTGCCCAATCTCTCCCTCACAGCAGCAGCAACCTATCCCTACACTAGTGAAGAGCAGAGTGACGTGTAGCGCTACGTGACTTCAGCTTTTAAGGAGGCTGGGTCACATGGTGCACTTGGCCAATCCCAGCCATGCCAATAGTAGGCATGGCTGTGATGGCCTCTTGTGGCAAGTAGTATGACGCCTGTTGATTGGCTGCTTTGCAGCCTTTCAAAAAGCGCCATAGAAATCGCCAAACACCGAACGCGAACCCAAACTTTTACGCAAATGTTGGGGTTGAAAAAAATCGCAAAGTTCGGTACAAACCCGAACTTTACAGTTCGGGTTCGCTCAACTCTACTGATAATCAATTGCCTTGAGGTAGATATACAGATTATGGACATGGCAGAGGTAGTTATAATTTAGAATCCATATAAAGCACATACACTTTAGATCCTACTTGTGCTGCAATTCCTGGTAACAGACTCAGGTGTGGTACTAACAGGATCAGGTGTGGTGCTAACAGGATCAGGTGTGGTACTAACAGGCTTCCTTTAGCTGGTAGCAGAGTCTTCTATCTGTGCTCACTAGGTCACTGGTCCACTTGCTAACAGCCAGGTACTGGATATAACATAATTCTTACTTTGTTTTCTGCAATCAACAGGGCAGTTCTCCATAACGGCAGGCATCCAACTTCTGCTCCATTCTTTGTACTGGTTGCCATCAGAAACATATCCACATGGTCCCTAGAGGAATGTGGTAACAACTTTGCATTTAGTTGTTAGGCTGTGTCCAGGTGCTGGAAGCTTCTCCCGATCACTGGTGATGTGGAGTCCATTAGCTAAAACTGCTACTATCTCCACTAGACTTCCTCTATATCCACGGTTTCTCTGGTCTGTGCTAGGTAGATTTTGATATCTTCTCCTCCAAACTCCCTCAGCCTGGCCAGAGCCAAGGGGACTAAAGTGGGAGCTACATGGTAGACTTTCATCTGACTCTCCTTATAACTGGTCTAGACTCATCTCCTTAGAACTAACTTCCTGTGTCTAGCCTGTCCTTTTTATATGAGAATGCAGCAGCACCATCTAGTGGTGACTAGGGTAAGTGTTGTTTACCAGCCTGTTATTTGGAATTTGCAGCTACATAGATATAAGGCATACAAAGACATGCTTAAAGTTACAGGGCACCACTACTGATACGGAGTGGGACACTGCATACTTGTTTTTTTTATTACTTTTGTATATCCTATT
Source organism: Bufo bufo (assembly GCF_905171765.1). Classification (NCBI taxonomy): domain Eukaryota; kingdom Metazoa; phylum Chordata; class Amphibia; order Anura; family Bufonidae; genus Bufo; species Bufo bufo. The sequence goes on from NC_053389.1 coordinate 12,865,736, forward strand.
TCATATGTACAGCGCCATGGAATTAATTGTGCTTTAATAATTATAATAAGGCTACATGCACACAAATGTATTTTGTTTCCATGTCCGTTCAGTTTATTTGCGGATAGGATGTGGACCCATTCATTTCAATGGGTCCGCAAAAAAAGCTGACAGCACACCGTGTACTATCCGTATCCGTATGTCCGTTCCATAGCCCCGCAAAAAAAATAGAGCAGGTCCTATTCTTGTCCGTTTTGCAGACAAGGATAGGCATATACAATGGATCCGCAAAAAAAAAAATGGATCTGAAAAAAAAAAAACGGATGCCATACGGACGGCATCCGTTTTTATTTTTGCGGACCGCAAAACACATACGTTCGTGTCCATGTAGCCTTATAATAAAAAAGTGTGTCCCACTTCCCATCTCTGCATGCTGTAATAATGGTATGCAATACTACTAGGCAGTGGCACTGGGCTCTAAAGCAAGGAGACCCACAGGGCACATCCTATAGATATGACATAAATGTCCCAGATGGGAATATCCCTTTAAGTGTAGAGTTAAGGGTTCTTTACACTGCTCGATTTTCGGGCAGATTATCACTAGCAAGCGTTCCTATGAATGCGTCTTAGCCATAATCTGCTGGTATAAAGGTGCCGCCGATTACCTGATGAACGAATAAACCAATGTTTCTGCATAGGGATGAGCGATGGCATTAGTAATCACTGCTCCCTATAATATGGAGGAGATCAATGGATGTAAATGTGTCTCCTCCACTGAAGAGCAGGCGATTGTCAGGAAGAAACACTTCTGTATGGGGAAAATTTATGGCATTAGTGATCACTGCTCCCTATAATATGGAGGAGATCACTGCATGTAAATGTGTCTCCTCCACTGAAGAGCAGGCGATTGTCAGTAAGGAACGCTTCTGTATGAGGACAAGCGATGGCATTAGTGATCACTGCTCCCTATAATATGGAGGAGATCAATGGATGTAAATGTGTCTCCTCCACTGAAGAGCAGGCGATTGTCAGGAAGAAACACTTCTGTATGGGGAAAATTTATGGCATTAGTGATCACTGCTCCCTATAATATGGAGGAGATTGCTGTATGTGAATGTGTCTCCTCCACTAAAGAGCAGGCAATTGTCAGTAAGGAACGCTTCTGTATGAGGACGAGCAATGGCATTAGTGATCACTGCTCCCTATACTGTGGAGGAGATCTCTGCATGTAACTTTGGATCCGCACTTCCGCATCCATGCTTCCGTTTCCACAAAAAAATAGAACATGTCCTATTCTTGTCCGCAATTGCGGATAAGAATAGTCATTTTCTATTATAGCGCCGGCGATGTGCGGTCCGCAAATTGCAGAATGCCCATTGCCGGTGTCCGTGTTTTGTGGATCCGCAGAACACTTACGGACGTGTGAATGGACCCTAAAGGGCCTATCTGTAACAGGGGCACTCAAGTGAATGGGGATGAGTTTCAGCATAGACAAGGGCGATGCTATTTTCCAGAAAAAAGAAATAAAAAAGCAGACTTTTTCCATTTTCAAACAACTTTTATAAATCTCATTTAGGAGACACCTTCAGAACACCAGCACTGCAATGTAATTAGTATTTCACCAGAGAGACAGTTTACAATGAGCCAAAACCAGAGAATGTATATCATACACAGATCACACCACAAGAGGTGCGATGAGGAAAGAAACTCAAACAATACAAATGACACATTGAGAATTTACAACAGAAGATGCAGAGAAATGTGATATCAGTCTGTATGTTACACAGCGGTGTTCTTAGCTCGGTTCATGTATCGTTAAAGGGGTATTCCGGTTGTTACAAGTTATCCCTTATCCATAGGATAGTGTCCCGGCTGAGGATGGGGAAAACCCTCAGCCGTGCGATGCCAGAAGATGTAAGTGGCTGCTCGGCCAGGACGACAGAATTAGGGAGCAGGTCACCTCCTATCGCGTCCCTAATCTGACCCTGACTCCTAACCATATGAGCCAACCCTGATGGTGGGAGGGCTCATACACCGGAACCTAATAATCCCTGCTAGCCCTCAGGATTGCCCTGGAACAAGGAGCAGGGTAAGACGACCTGTTCCTCCTAGGCACGGAGGAACAGGAGTCTCACTGGCCAAGCTGCAAGGAAAAGGGGTACCAAAAACAGACCTATGGATATGGCAGGTGAACTGCACTAGTTCCACCTACCTGCCACAGCCTTGCTGACTGGATCCCTGTGCTGACATGCTGATGTCCACACCATACTTAAATGGACACAGCCAACACACATACACACACACAGGAACCCAGATCCATAGCTGCATTAAATAACAAAAGGAAAACAACATCGACTAAACATCACATAACATTTGCTATGACCACAAGGGTGGCCCTCACTGGCAGATGGCATTAGGTAGGAGGATGACTCCAGCAGACCATGGCTGAAGTACCCCTCTGACTACTGCTCTCAGCAGAGGCTATATAGGCCCAAGTAGCCACACCCACACAGACACACAGTGGAAAGGGAATTAACCCTTCCAACACCAAGGAGGGAAGTGAAACCACTTAAAGGGAAAGTGCATACATAACTAAACCTCATACACAACAAACTGGGAAAGTGCCCACATAAATATCACACCGCACCAGTTACCGCCGGCAACGGCATGCGTGGCAATCATGTCCTGGGAATCAGCCAGCAGGCCGAGACACTGCCACACATGCACACTATACTACACGTTGCCACGGGCAACCACAAGTGACGGAAGGTGTAACAGTGCACACCATACAAACCAAACCAGGAGCTACCGCATGCACTTGGCAGCAAGCTGCCTAGCAACTGCTCAGGATGCTATCCCGCCAAACACAATCTTGTTGCCAGCGGCAACCACACGTGAGGCAACAAACAAGTAGCTCTCACCATGTAGTTGACCACTACCAAACCGCAGGCAACCACATGCGGGTCCAAAGTCACGACCATGACCATGGTCGTGACACTCCCACCCCTCAAAGCCCCCCCACCAAAAAAAAAAAAGAAAATAGTGAGGAACTAAGAACAGGGATGGGAGAAGGGAAAACATGGGGGAAACAGCGCCAGTAAATACGAGTCTCCCCAGGACTGCTGCCGGACCCTGGAGCAACACACAGGAACCATGGATCCGACTGCCAGGCTCTGGAGCAACACACAGGCACCAGAGCCCAGCAAAGAAACAGCCCGGGAAGACCGCACTGACACTGCGTCCACTCTCTACTCACGTTCCCACTCCAGTCGCTGCCAACAGCCACTCCAAACCAGCACACCGCCGGAAAACCAACGGAATGCTGCCAGCAGACGACCAGATATAGGAACGTAGAGAGGGACATGGGATCACCAACACGGACACGGAAGGCACGGTGGCGGGGAAAAGCCACCAACCGCACCGTTAACGGTGATCCCCGTAACGCTCTCCCTCCGGAGAACGCGCATGCACCCCACATAGATGGCGATGCATGCTGCACCCTCTTTCCAAGGTCTTCACCACGTGAGGAGCCGGTGTGGTCATACTGTCACGGCTGAGGATGGGGAAAACCCTCAGCCGTGCGATGCCAGAAGATGTAAGTGGCTGCTCGGCCAGGACGACGATAGAATTATTATGAGGTCCATCGGTGGATCAGTTGCGGTTTCCATCATTTTGATGACATGCAGCACTATTCCTGCCATAAAATTTAATGGGTTTAAACAAATAGAGCCACCACCACAAGTGTGAATACAGTCTACAGCGAGAAAGACAATTCAGAAACCCTTTGGGACAAAAACCCAACATTTCAGTGAAGACGGTCTTCTAGAGTGGTGATCCTCTAAAAGAAAAAGCCAATTCACCCAGAAGACAAAAAGATATAGTCCAGATGGAGGGTGGCTGTCTCATAGAGAGGGTCTTTTGGAGAGGTTTCACTGTACTGTTAAAGGGATTGTCTAACAAAGGTAACCATTTATCTGAACGCAAAAAAGGAACCTGGCAATCATCTGAACTGGGGATCTGGTTCAACTGGTCATATATTTCCCCTGCAGCAGCAACTAGAGGACTCTAGTATTACATCGATGCAATGGAAAGGGTGGTCATCTAATAAGAGTCAGTCAAAGTGGGAGTTGATCTTACATAACCATGGGCCCCCAATCTATGATATCTACAGGTGAAACGAAAAATTAGAATATTGTGCAAAAGTTCATTTACTTCAGTAATGCAACTTAAAAGGTGAAACTAATATATGAGATAGACTCAATACATGCAAAGCGAGATATTTCAAGCCTTTATTTGTCATAATTTGGATGGTTATGGCTTACAGCTTATGAAACCCCATAGTCTCAATCTCAGAAAATTAGAATATTACATGAAATCAATAAAACAAAGGATGTTAAATAGAAAAATGTAGGACCTCTAAAAAGTATAATCATGCATATGTACTCAGTACTTGGTTTGGGCCCCTTTTGCATCAATTACTGCCTCAATGCTGGTGGCATGGATGCTATCCGCCTATGGCACTGCTGAGGTGTAATGGAAGACCAGGATGCTTCAATAGCAGGCTTCAGCTCTTCTGCATTGTTCAGTCTCATGTCTCTCATCTTTCTCTTGGCAATATTCTCTATGGGGTTCAGGACAGGCGAGTTTTCTGGCCTATCAAGCACAGTAATTATTGAACCAGGTTTGGGTACTTTTGGCAGTGTGGGCAGGTGCCAAGTCCTGTTGGAAAATGAAGTCACCATCTCTATAAAGTTTGTCTGCGGAAGGAAGCATGAAGTGTTCGAAAATCTCCTGGTAGACGGCTGCGTTGACTCTGGACTTAATGAAGCACAGTAGACCAACACCAGCAGATGACATGGCTCCACAAATCAACACAGACTGTGGAAACTTCACACTGGACTTCAAGCATCTTGCATTGTGTGCCTCTCCATTCTTCCTCCAGACTCTGGGTCCTTGGTTTCCAAATGAGATGCAAAGGTTGCTCTTATCAGAAAAGAGGACTTTGGAGCACTGAGCAACAGACCAGTCCTTTTTTTTCTTCAGCCCAGGTAAGACGCTTCTGACGTTGTTTGTTGTTCAGGAGAGGCTTCACAAGAGGAATACGACATCTGAAGCCCATATCCAGGATCCCTCTATGTGTGGTGGCTCTTGATGCACTTAGGCTCAATTCACACCTGAGCGTTCTGAAAGGAGCGCTCTGTATGCGCGATTGTACGGACGTTTACAAGCGCGCATACAGAGACAAGTGTGCACACAGTGTCGCGCGTTCCCGAAAGTCTATGTACGGGAACGCGCGACAAGCGCCCAAAAAAACGCTCCTGTACTTGTGTGAGCGTCGGGCGTTTTACAGCGCGATCGTACGCGCTGTAAAACGCCCAGGTGAGAACCATTCCCATAGGGAAGCATTGGTTTCTCCTTGTTGAGCGTTTTACAGCGCGTAGGAACGCGCTGTAAAACGCTCAGGTGTGAATTGAGCCTTACTCCAGCCTCAGTCCACTCCTTGTGAAAGTCCCCAACACTTTTGAATGGAGTTTTCCTGACAATCCTCTCCAGGCTGCGGTCATCCCTGCTGCTTGTGCACCTTTTTCTTCCACACTTGTCCCTTCCACATAACTTTCTATTAATGTGCTTTGATGCAGCATTTTGGGAACATCCAACATCTTTTGCAATTACCTTTTGAGGCTTTCCCTCCTTATGGAGGGTGTCAATAATGGTTTTCTGCACAACTGTCAGGTCAGCAGTCTTTCCCATGATTGTGATTCTACTGAACCAGACTGAGAGACAATTAAAAAGGCTCAGGAACCCTCTGCAGGTGTTATGCATTAATTAGCTGACTAGAGTGTGACACTTTGTGCCTAGAATATTGAACCTTTTCACAATATTCAAATTTTCTGAGATTGTGAATGTGGGGTTTTCATAAGCTGTAAGCCATAATCATCCAAATTTTGACAAATAAAGGATTGAAATATCTCGCTTTGCATGTAATGAGTCTATCTCATATATTAGTTTCACCTTTTAAGTTGCATTACTGAAATAAATGAACTTTTGCACAATATTCTAATTTTTCGAGTTTCACCTGTATATGCCATAAGGACAGGAGGTATCTTGATGAGACACCTCATTTACATGGTCATATAACACTCGTATTGGTCGGTATTAGCAGAAGTCCAGAGGAGCTGCACTTTTAGTTTTCCATGGAATTCATCTGGCCCATGTCTTCTCTGAAGGCCTTCTCAAATACAGCCTGGAAAGAGCCACAACATTTTTGTTTGAAATCCTGACCAATGAAGACGTAGAGAAAGGGGTTAATGCAACAATTAAAAAGCATCAGGCAATGACTAATTTTACTTCCAACTTCATAGACATTGATGTTTATATGTGGAATTATATTCAAAAGGGCAAACAAGTAATAAGGGAACCAACAAATGAAGAAAGCGATGACCATGGCTACGATGATCTTAAAAGGCCTGGAAGATTTGATGATGTTTTTATCTTTGATGCGCAAGATAAGGATTGTGTAAGATGAGACGATAACAATGAACGGAAGAAGGAAGAAAAAGAGAAACCTTACAATAGGTTCCCAGTTATTATTGTAATCCAATACACATAAGTAAATGAAAAAAAATATTTGTGAAATAGAAAAAATCCAAATGATCAGGACAACAATCAGAGCCAATCTTCTGGTCCGGTGATTGTGACACCAAACCGGGAATATGACACAGATACAGTGGTCTACACTGATGACTGCGAGCTGGAAGACACTGACCACCATATTGAGATAGATTACAAACGTGGTGATCATGGTCATGTAATCACTAAGTGGCCCGTCATTCAGAAATACTAAGCCTACAATAATGAAAGCAAGAAAAAACAGTGCAAATATAAAATCAGCTATCGCCAGGTTGAGGAACCAGATCACATTGACGGTCTTCTCCATCCTGAAGAGCCAGAACCAGATGACCAGACCATTTCCTATTATTCCCAGTATGGAAACCAAACACAAGACCACAAACTCGTAATCATAAGGGTTATATGGTGAGATGTCATTGTAATTATAGTCTCCACAGCTGTTATTATTTGAGGAGTTACAAATGGTCCCATTCATCATCAGATCAGGTCCAGTTCCAGTAAATATTATAAATCTGAAAAGAAAGAAAAATGTGTTACAAAACTTGTAATATTAACCCTTTAGAGACCAAGGTTATTTTGGAATTACTGCACTCAGGATATTTTTTGTTTTCTGTCCCCACATACACCCTGTACAGAATTATTAGGCAAATGAGTATTTTGACCACATCATCCTCTTTATGCATGTTGTCTTACTCCAAGCTGTATAGGCTCGAAAGCCTACTACCAATTAAGCATATTAGGTGATGTGCATCTCTGTAATGAGAAGGGGTGTGGTCTAATGACATCAACACCCTATATCAGGTGTGCATAATTATTCCTTTCCTTTGGCAAAATGGGTCAAAAGAAGGACTTGACAGGCTCAGAAAAGTCAAAAATAGTGAGATATCTTGCAGAGGGATGCAGCACTCTTAAAATTGCAAAGCTTCTGAAGCGTGATCATCGAACAATCAATCGTTTCATTCAAAATAGTCAACAGGGTCGCAAGAAGCGTGTGGAAAAACCAAGGCGCAAAATAACTGCCCATGAACTGAGAAAAGTCAAGCGTGCAGCTGCCAAGATGCCACTTGCCACCAGTTTGGCCATATTTCAGAGCTGCAACATCACTGGAGTGCCCAAAAGCACAAGGTGTGCAATACTCAGAGACATGGCCAAGGTAAGAAAGGCTGAAAGACGACCACCACTGAACAAGACACACAAGCTGAAACGTCAAGACTGGGTCAAGAAATATCTCAAGACTGATTTTTCTAAGGTTTTATGGACTGATGAAATGAGAGTGAGTCTTGATGGGCCAGATGGATGGGCCCGTGGCTGGATTGGTAAAGGGCAGAGAGCTCCAGTCCGACTCAGACGCCAGCAAGGTGGAGGTGGAGTACTGGTTTGGGCTGGTATCATCAAAGATGAGCTTGTGGGGCCTTTTCGGGTTGAGGATGGAGTCTAGCTCAACTCCCAGTCCTACTGCCAGTTTCTGGAAGACACCTTCTTCAAGCAGTGGTACAGGAAGAAGTCTGCATCCTTCAAGAAAAACATGATTTTCATGCAGGACAATGCTCCATCACACGCGTCCATGTACTCCACAGCGTGGCTGGCAAGAAAGGGTATAAAAGAAGAAAATCTAATGACATGGCCTCCTTGTTCACCTGATCTGAACCCCATTGAGAACCTGTGGTCCATCATCAAATGTGAGATTTACAAGGAGGGAAAACAGTACACCTCTCTGAACAGTGTCTGGGAGGCTGTGGTTGCTGCTGCACGCAATGTTGATGGTGAACAGATCAAAACACTGAAAGAATCCATGGATGGCAGGCTTTTGAGTGTCCTTGCAAAGAAAGGTGGCTATATTGGTCACTGATTTGTTTTTGTTTTGTTTTTGAATGTCAGAAATGTATATTTGTGAATGTTGAGATGTTATATTGGTTTCACTGGTAAAAATAAATAATTGAAATGGGTATATATTAGTTTTTTGTTAAGTTGCCCCATAATTATGCACAGTAATAGTCACCTGCACACACAGATATCCCCATCCCCCTAAAATAGCTAAAACTAAAAACAAACTAAAAACTACTTCCAAAAATATTCAGCTTTGATATTAATGAGTTTTTTGGGTTCATTGAGAACATGGTTGTTGTTCAATAATAAAATTAATCCTCAAAAATACAACTTGCCTAATAATTCTGCACTCCCTGTATAGAGAGCCATAAGCCCATAACTTTTTTATTTTCTGTTGATACGGCCATATGACGGCTGGTATTTTTATGGGATAAGTTGTATTTTTCAGTGACACCTTTTTTGTTCACATTGCATTCAGGAAGTCTTCAGACCCTTTCACTTTTTCCACATTTTATTATGTTGCTCCATGTGCTAAGATAAAAAAAAAAATAATGAGTTCCCCGCCATCCGTCTGAACTCAGTAATCTACCGTATAAGGAGAAAGGCAAAACACTATTTAGAAATGTTTGCTAATTTATTTAAAAGGAAGAACTTAAATTTGGCCTGGACATAAGTATTCAGACCCTTTACATAGAACATGTCCTATTCTTGTCTGTTTTGTGGACAAGGACAGACATTGTTATAATGGATCCGCAAAAGAAAATGGATGTAACAGGGACATCATATGGATGTCATCCGTTTTTTGGGGGATCCATGTTTTGGCGACCACACGGTCATGTTCTTGAGCCCTTAGGCAGGATTTGAAAAGACACAGCCCTGTCTATGTAAAGTCTCACAGCTGACAATTCATATCAGAACAAAAACCAAGCCATGAGGAGGAAAGAACTGCCTGTAGAGCTCAGAGACAGGATTGTGCGGAGGCTCAGATCTGGAGAGGGGGACAAAACATTTCTGCTGCACTGAGAGTTCCCCAGAGTACAGTGGCCTCCTGAATTCTGAAATGGGAGAAGTTTGGCACAACCAGAATTCTTCCTAGAGCTGCAACCCCCACCCCCACCCCCAGATTATCCGATAGACGGGCATTGGTAGGTGAAGTGACCAATAACCCAAAGCTTACTCTGGCTGAGCTTCAAAAATCCTTCCTCTAGAAGGTCAGCCATCACTGCAGTACTCCATAAATCTGGACTTTATATGGCACATACATGACACACTCATAACACTCACCACATACATGGACGCACTCACCACATATATGGACGCACTCACCACATACATGGACGCAGTTATACTCGCACTCACCATAAACATGGATCCACTCATATAAGTACTTAACACATACATGGACGCACTCATGTTTGGAACAACCAAAACTCAGGTCAGCCATCACTGCAGAACTTCATCAATCTGAAATTTACATGGCACATACATAACACACTCATACTCACACCCACCATAAACATGGATGCACTTGTATATGCATTTACCATATACTGTACATGGACGAAATCCTGCACGCGCTTACTCACTACATACATGCACGCACTCACCATAAGCATGAATAATCTCATATATGCACTCACTACATACATGGACGCACTCATGCACGCGCTTACCACATACATGGACATAAATGCATGCCCTCAACAAATACATGGACGCGCTCATGCACACAGTCACCTCATACATGGAGGCAATCATATACGCACTCATCCCATACATGCACACACTAACCACATACATGGATTAACTCATACATGCACTCACCACATACATGGACACACTCACCACATACATGGACGCACTCATACATGAACTTACCACATACATCAACTCACTCATGCACGCACTTCCCACCTACATGGGCGCTCTCATGCACGCACTCGTCATATACATGGAAACGCTCACCAGACATGGACGCACTCATTTTATACATGAACACACTCCTACACGCACTCACCATATACATGGACGCTCTTGCCACATACATGGACACACTTTTATACACGCGCTCACCACCATACCGTACAGTAGTCTCAGTACAGTTTTACATAGTAACATAGTACATAAGGCCGAAAAAAGACATTTGTCCATTCAGTTCGGCCTGTCATCCTGAAAGTTGATCCAGAGGAAGGCAAAAAAAAACCTGTGAGGTAGAAGCCAATTTTCCACACTTTAGGGGAATAAAAAATTCCTTCCCGACTCCAATCAGGCATCAGAATAACTCCCTGGATCAACGACCCCTCTCTAGTAGCTATAGCCTGTAATATTATTACACTCCAGAAATACATCCAGGCCCCTCTTGAATTCCTTTATTGTACTCACCATCACCACCTCCTCAGGCAGAGAGCTCTATAGTCTCACTGCTCTTACCATAAAGAGTCCATAGTCTCACTGCTCTTACAGTAAAGAGTCCATAGTCTGACTGCTCTTACAGTAAAGAGTCCATAGTCTCACTGCTCTTACAGTATAGAGTCCATAGTCTCACTGCTCTTACAGTATAGAGTCCATAGTCTCACTGCTCTTACAGTAAGGAGTCCATAGTCTCACTGCTCTTACCGTAAAGAATCCTCTTCTATGTTTGTGTACAAACCTTCTTTCCTCCAGACGCAGAGGATGTCCCCTCGTCACAGTCACAGTCCTGGGGATAAATAGATGATGGGAGAGATCTCTGTAGTGACCCCTGATATATTTATACATAGTAATTAGATCTCCTCTCAGTTGTCTTTTTTCTAAAGTGAATAACCCTAATTTTGATAATCTTTCAGGGTACTGTAGTTGCCCCATTCCAGTTATTACTTTAGTTGCCCTCCTCTGGACCCTCTCCAGCTCTGCTATGTCTGCCTTGTTCACAGGAGCCCAGAACTGTACACAGTACTCCATGTGTGGTCTGACTAGTGATGTGTAAAGTGGTAGGAATATGTTCTCATCACGGGCATCTATGTCCCTTTGATGCAACCCATTATCCTATTGGCCTTGGCAGCAGCTGCCTGACACTGGTTTTTGCAGCTTAGTTTGCTGTTTATTAAAATTCCTAGATCCTTTTCCATGTCAGTGTTACAGAGTGTTTTACCATTTAGTATGTACGGGTGACTTGCATTATTCCTTCCCATGTGCATAACTTTACATTTCTCAGTGTTAAACCTCATCTGCCACTTATCTGCCCAAGAGTCCAATCTATCCAGATCCCTATGTAGGCGTATACTGTCCTCTGTAGTATATATACAGTATACTGTCCTCTGTAGTGTATATATACAGTATACGGTCCTCTGTAGTATATATACAGTATACTGTCCTCTGTAGTGTATATATACAGTATACTGTCCTCTGTAGTATATATACTGTATACTGTCCTCTGTAGTATATATACAGTATACTGTCCTCTGTAGTGTATATATACAGTATACTGTCCTCTGTAGTGTATATACAGTATACTGTCCTCTGTAGTGTATATACAGTATACTGTCCTCTGTAGTATATATACAGTATACTGTCCTCTGTAGTATATATACAGTATACTGTCCTCTGTAGTATATACACAGTATACTGTCCTCTGTAGTATATATATACAGTATACTGTCCTCTGTAGTATATATACAGTATACTGTCCTCTTCAGTGTTAATTACTTTACACAGTTTAGTGTCATCTGCGAAAATGTACACTTTACTATGCAAGCCTTCTACAAGATCTTTAATAAATATATTGAAGAGAATAGGGCCCATTACTAACCCCTGTGGTACCCCACTAGTGACAGTGACACAATCTGAGTGTGTACCGTTAATAACCACCCTCTGTTTTCTATCATTGAGCCAGTTACTGACCCACATACAGATGTTTTCTCCCAGTCCGAGGATTCTCATTTTATATACTAACCTTTTATGTGGTACAGTGTCAAATGCTTTGGAGAAGTCCAGATATACGACATCCATTGATTCGCCACTGTCAAGTCTAGAACTTACCTCCTCATAGAAACTGATTAAATTAGTTTGGCATGACCAATCCCTCATGAAGCCATGCTGATATGGCGTTATTTGCTTATTTCTGTTGAGATGCTCTAAGATAGCATCTCTAAGAAAAACTTCAAACAGTTTACCCACAACAGATGTTAAACTTACCGGCCTATAGTTTCTAGGCTCTGTTTTTGGACACTTTCTGAATATTGGCACCACATTTGCCATGCGCCAATCCTGTGGGACATTCCCTGTCAGTATAGAGTCCGCAAATATCAGAAATGAGGGTCTGGCTATGACATTACTTAATTCCCTTAGGATATGGGGGTGTATGCCATCTGGTCCTGGCGATTTGTCTATTTTAATCTTTTTAAGTCGCTGATGTACTTCTTCCTGGGTCAGACAGGACACTTTTAATGGGGAATTTATTTTTACATTCTGCATGTCATCTGACAGTTTATTTTCCTCAGTGAATACATTGGAGAAAAAAATATTTAACAGCTTTGCTTTCTCCTTGTTGCTCTCTGCGACTCCCCCCTCATTACTCTTTAAAGGGCCGACAGATTTATACTTTTTAACATTTATATAATTAAAGAACATTTTAGGGTTAGTTTTACTCTCTTTGGCAATTAATCTCTCGGTCTCTAGTTTGGCCGCTTTTATTTGTTTTTTGCATGTTCTATTTTTTTCCTTATAGTTTTTCAGTGCTTCCGTGCTACCCTCCTGTTTTAATGATTTATATGCTTTCTTTTTGTCATTTATTGCTTTCTTTACAGTTCTATTTATCCAAATTGGTTTATTTTTGTTCCTTAACCTTTTATTTCCATAAGGTATGTACCTCTCACAATGAGATTTTAGGATGCTTTTAAAGATATCCCATTTTGTGGCTGTATTTTTATTTTTGAGGACTTTGTCCCAGTTAGTTAGGCCTATGGCCTCTCTTAGTTGGCTAAATTTAGCTTTTTTGAAGTTTGGTATTTTTGTTCCTCCCTGTAGAAACGCTCTTTTGAATGATAATTGGAAGGTTATTACTTTATGGTCACTATTTCCCAGGTGTCCCCCAACCTGCACGTCTGTTGTTCTGTCAGGCCTATTGGTTAATACTAAGTCCAGTATGGCCGTCCCTCTAGTCGGGTCCTGAACCAGTTGGGAGAGGTAATTGTCTTTGGTTATTTCCAATAACCTGTTTCCTTTATGGGATGTACAGCTTTCAGTTTCCCAGTCTATATCTGGGTAGTTTTATTGGGGCACATTTGTCACTAAAATGTATTTTGGTGTTTTTTTTATTATTTTATTTTTGCTGTCCACCATGTGGTTTCAATAACATGTTTCCTTCATCATTGAGGTCATGAGAATATAATGATACAGTTTTAGGATTTTTTTTTAACAGTTTTATAAAATAAAACCATTACATAAGGAATTTTTTTTCTTTTTATTGTGTACATTTTTGGTAATAAACATTATTAACCCCTTAATAAAGTTGCGAGGGAATCTATAGAGCAGGCTCAGTGGGCCAGTGGTCCTATTAGCAGTGGCGCTCGGATTCAGACATGACATCCCCTCCCTCCCAGTCTGCACAGTGCAATGAATATGTAAGGGAGGAAACGGCAGGTACAGACATCAACATCACTGCAACGTTAAGGCGGGATTCACAACATCTCTATAAGAAGCTTTTAAATATTATGACCACCGAGACCAAAATCCCCAGACCCCGTCACAGTTATTGTTGTCCATCATGTGATGGATGAGACACTGTTGTAATTTTTCTTTTTCTGTTCCTGGAAAGGAGCAGAAACCCATAAATGACAGTGCAGATTTGAAACAAGGTAACGTGTAGTGCTGCGGCCTGGGAGCAGGAGAATGGGAGTTGTAGTGGTTCTAGCTGCAACAGCTATTCCTGTAAAGCACAGTCTTCACTCCAATGTTCCCTAGGGCTGGCAGTGATAGGAATGAGAACCCTTTCTTGCCTTGGGGCACACCCTAATGCTGGGGCTCCTGTCTAAAGGTAGTTGGGGTGCCCTTGATGTTATGAGTGTGGTGCGGGTACAAGGCAGGAGATGTACTGTAGGTGCTGCTGCCGGCGAATGGTGCTAGAGTCAGTGACCAGGCTAGTTGTATAAAATATGTCTCTATTTACTAAATTGCAAAATGGGAGTTGTAGTACATCCAATGGTATAAAAAAAAACGTCCCAAACAATTCATAGTGCAAATCTTCCTTGATAGCAATGTATGGATATTAACAATGAAGGGGGTTGTAGTACTCATTCATTCCCTCTGTCTTTCCAAAGCCTCACTCTGCAGAATCCAAGGCTGACAACAAGGTTATTGCCAAACATGTCCCTCTCACTGCAGTAAAGTCTCCATCAGCCTTAAACTGCAAACACCTTACTGACTGACTCCAGTGCTCTGCTGTGGAGATTCTGAGCCTTCTAGTTCTATCCTTTTCTACTGTAAAGTAGAGATGTTTTACTTGAACAGGTTTCTTATAGATAGTGCTTCTCTGGGTCTCAGGTCTAGTTTCCTAAGGAGTGTACATATGTAGCTGGTCTCTCATCAGCTAATACTAGACTGAACAAGAGGCGGATCTAGGTCCATCTGTTAGCCTCCTACAAGGGTAAAGTCAGGATTGTTAACCCATACAAAACTACAGGTACAATCCTATACATCAGACTATTACATAGAGACAAATAACATTACATAACAATAAACAGTTTTGCAGGTATCCTATTCTGGGGTACTGCACATGCAACTGTGCTCAGTTCAGTAGATGCCATAGGGAGAAAGGGGCTTTCTTTACTCAATACTAATAGGTTCCCATTAATGCCCCTCCCCGCTCACCTGACACTCATTGCACACAAGATTTACATACCATACATACTAGAGATGAGCGAATCAGTTTGTAACAAATGTGAGGCAGTGACAGGCCTCAAATATGAAGAGGGAAGATATGTGTCTCCTAGAACGGTGCAGGAACCTATTAGAGGAGATGTATGTTTTGATTTGCTGTTTTCCCCACAATCACCGGGTCTGAGGTGAGGTCAGGTGCGATAATCACTTGGGGATAAAGCAATCCTCAGTGTGAGAGGAGGAGTGAGGCCCCAGGGAACAGACCTGCAGAGGGCCTGTGTTGGATGTGGAATGGAGAAAGTGCTTCAAATTGTGCAGATGGATAATCTGAGGAGAAGTCTTTAGCAGAGTGTGTGACTTGTCGGCCAGAGAAAGAAGACTGGATTCAAGGCCAAGGCGTTTCCCATGGCAACCACTGCATTGATGAGCCTGTATGTGATTGTGTAACCAGGAACTAAGAGCTGGAGGCTCCCAACATCCAGGAGAAGTATGATCACTGCTGTGGAGATGTTCCTATGGCCCCGGGGAGTGCTGAACCCATGATGTCTGTGGGTAAAAGCATTCCTGTTATTGTGTGTGTGATGGAAAGCAAGGCCCTGGAGGTTGGGCACAATGCTGACCAGTGCCCTACTACCGCAGAAGCTATGAACTATGGTGAGAGCCGGCGCCAGTCACTCAACTATGTTGAGACACCGGGACTAAAGACTGCACTGAAAATGTGTGACATTGTGGCAAATAGAAGTCCAGTCCAAGCGTTGTTGGACGCAGGGAGCCAGGTGAGCCTGATACATGCCAGCTTGGTAACTGGGGACTATGTGTTGGACAAACAAGTGAGTGTGATGGACATACATGGGGATAGCAAGGATTATCCTGTGGCTCTCACTGAATGTGAGACTCCAGTAGGAACTGGGACTTATGAACTTGGTGTTGTAAAAAGGATCATGCATGACGTAATGTAGGGCTGTGATTTCCCCTTGTTCTGGGAGTTGTGGGGAAGAGGAGACATTTATGCAGCAGGTGACGAAACTCCTGCAGAACCTAAGGATGTGGGGCAAGGGATCTTAAATGTATTACTCTGCAATGTTGTAAATTGTATAATTACTGCAACATCTTTGTTCAGTAGATGTCAGCAAAGGATAAGATGATAAAAGTCTACATTGGAGCTGCCTATCAGAGGAATACTAATAACCTATTTAGTTTGCAAAGTTGCAAAATAGCTAACTTATGGACTGTTTTGGACCCTTACAAGTGTGTTAGCAAACTGAATATGCAGGTTTGACACTGCACTTAGCAAATGACTTATTGCATCACACTCTCCCTGTGTAAGGGGAGGAGGTTCCTGTAGAAGCTGGAAGTGAGCAGACGGAGGCTGTGCTTGGTGCTGCTGGAAATTAGAAGAAATCATCTCTGCTGAGATGGAGACTGGCGATAGCACGAAGGGGAGGTTTGCAGTGATGACTCCAGGAGTGTCGTGTCTGTAGGATCCAGTTCTTGAGTGGACCAGGAAAAAGCACCAAGAACCTGCTCAAGGAACTGTAAGTGCGGCTTTGCCGTGTCACATTACACCACACTGTTGAAGTGGCATTTGGACATACAATAACGCTCCAAGTTCTGTTACATTCCGGTGTACGGGCTGCAAGCTAATGCATAGCCCTAAGTAATTCATATGCTGACCCCTTCCTATCTCTCTGGCTGCTCATAGGGTGTTATATGCTTGGAGCTGGAGTAGGGATTAAAGTTAAAAGAGACAGACATAATTTCCCTGTGGATTACAACTAGTATTGCGCAATACTTAGGGAGCACCCCAATGAGGAACTCGTCCAGGAACTTACAAGTGCAGCTAGGCTGCTTAATGGACTTTGGGGAAAACATCACATTTACTGTTAGACATTTACATTTACTGTTGGTTTAATCTCTGTGTACCAATCTGTTTTATATCTTCTCAGCTTCTTGTTCACTACATTGGCATTGTGTACCCTTTGTACTTATAAGCCCAGCCCTCGGTCTTCTTTCACCTGTATCTGTCCCTTTAAATGATGGTGTAAGGGAAATGCACATGGAAAACAATGGTTAAGGTGAAATGACCATTGAACACAATGGTGCAGATGAGGTGCAGAATGAACACTTGAAGTTATTTGAAATGCATAATGAAAATATGGGGCCATGTAAAATATTTAATGATGATGACACCCTATTTCCTTTGCTTGTTGTGATCGGGGAAGTAGCTCCTCCTGTTGATAAAAATGTATGTAATATGAAAATGCTGATTGATAATGTTGGTAACACACAGGTGGTGAATGTGCAGGAAAGTGTGGCAGTGCTAGAGGGTGTACCACACAAACCAGATGCAGATAAGCAGTTTGCACAGTGTCCTATGCATTATGAGCTCATGTGTGATGTTGACGAAGGTAACGTGACATACGAGGTGAACCAGGCCGATGAAGGAGTGCCTGGGTGGGTTCATGATGTGAGCTGGATCAAGTACTGAAGGGATCGGGAATCATTGGTGGCCGCACATGGTGAGATTGAGAATGTGTCGCAACCAATTCCCACTGAGAAAGCAGAAGAGGCGGTTCACGGCCCGAAGTCTGCTCTGGGTATACAGCCAGTGAGGTACCTGAACAGAAGACTGACTCCCATAAAATACTGGGGGTCGGGTACAAAACCGGGCTCTGCTGACCTGGATGTGGCAACAAAGGGAAAACTGTAGGTAATGTGGATGCCCTCTCACGAGCATCCGGTGTTGGTGCAAGTGTTCACCCCACAGGTTTGAACAGAGGGGGAGGGTATGTGAGGCAGTGACAGGCCTCCTATCTATTAGAGGAGATGTATGTTATGATTTGCTGTGTTTTCCCCATGATCACCGGGTCTGAGGTGAGGTCAGGTGCGATAATCACTTTGGGGATAAAGTAATCCTCAGTGTGAGAGGAGGAGTGAGGCCCCATTGAACAGACCTTCAGAGGGCCTAGGCTGGGGAAGCCTGAGTTTTGGGGGACCCAGTGACGCCTGAAGAAGAGAGGTGTCGCACGGTCAAAGTCAGGAGGACTGCTAGACCATATTCCCCTAAGGTATTTCACTGCTTCCAGCAGGAGGACTGGTGGGTTGCACTGGTCACTAGGAGGCTGCGTAACCAAATACGAATACCGCAGAGTAAACAATTACCTAGAGGAGAGTTAGGGAGACCTCTGTATAGTGAACGTCTACCCGGGCAAGCGTTTGTTGTTTTGTGTTGATGTAACAAGTTGTGAGGTGAAGCTGCGACTTCATGGTGCCAAGTGACGCCAAACTTGTGTGATGTGCGGTGTGAGAAATAAATCACCATTTGAGCTTTAAAACCCCCTGTTTGATGAGAAGTCTGTCATTGCCGACCCCTGAGAGAGAGCGATCCCTTACACAAACTACCTATATTTTACGTCGGTGGGAAAAACCACAAGGGATGAAGAAGAAGGGTGCCCTCATGACCCTAAGAGGAAGTGGGGGGAGACTTGCTCTAATTTGCTCATAGGCCGACAGACAGCCTCGATGAGCCAATCAGTGCTGCAGCAGACAGCGAGGTGTCCGAGTAGGATGAGCAGAACGTCATTCTGTGCTGGGCTGGGAATGAAGGTGGTTGGGTCTATGGAGTTTCTGTAAGAAAGGGAAAGTGCACAGTCACAATCAAGCTTCTATTCTAGAGTCAGGGACAGTGAAGGGAAAGGCTAGAAAGAAGAAGAAATGTGTAGAATAGGGAGAGGCAGGGAAATCTGTCAGCCAGGGAGTGAGAAATGATCAGCAGAGGTTGGGTGTGCATGGCAGTGCATTCTAGCTGCAAGTACTGCTTTATAACACAGCTGCAGCTGCTGAAGAACCATTACTTTTTCTCACATTTGAATTAGAAATAAAAGGTTTTAGTTGTTTTTTTTGTGGTGGGCAATAAGATCAAAATTGTACAACAAGTGTTTTACCATCCAGAGGATAGAAAGCATCTGAACTCTCAGGGGGGAGCAATATAAGTGTACCTTACAATACAGAGGGTAGTGTTTTAAATCTCTGAGTGAAAATGTGAAATATTAGTCCGAAATCTGAAAAACCTTTTTACTCATTCTTCATATTTGAACGCACATAGGGCCATAGCCCTAAATCTATTAGTGGTGCTGATACTGCATTATTTTCAAAGTCAACTGTCTGTAGCAGTGTCTTCAGTGTGTTTGTAGAAAGGGAAGGACATTTTATTGCCCTTCTCGGTCTTTATGTTCCAGAAAACAGACTTAAAAACCATTCCATATGTTGTTTGACAGTATACATTAGGCCCAAAAATGTCAAGAGTACATAAGGGTTCCAAACAAAAGACCCAGGGCCAGGCCTTGATCTCCCAGAGCTAGAATGTGGATAGTGGCATGACCTGCAGTAGTATCAGTAGTAGTAGTATCAGTAATAGTAGTATCAGTAGTATCAGTAGTAGTAGTATCGGTAGTATCAGTAGTAGTAGTATCAGTAGTATCAGTATCAGTAGTATCAGTAGTAGTAGTATCAGTAATAGTAGTATCAGTAGTATCAGTAGTAGTAGTATCGGTAGTATCAGTAGTAGTAGTATCAGTAGTATCAGTAGTAGTAGTATCAGTATCAGTATCAGTATCAGTAGTAGTAGTAGTAGTAGTAGTAGTAGTAGTAGTAGTAGTAGTAGTAGTAGTAGTAGTAGTAATAGTCAGTTGCAGTTTTCCTTGGTGTCGGAAAAGGCTCAACATTATCATTGAGGAGAAGGAGGATGAGATAGTGGATTAGATGACTCACTCCTTCTCTCAGTCTCAGCAGGATGATGTGGAGGTGACTTTTGAGTCTAATAACATGCCATGGAGCCAGGGGTCACCGCATTCCTCCTGCTCCTCCTCCTTGCAGATACCAGAAAATGCATTCACTGAAGTCCTATTTGTCTTCGCTTCCTAGTGGGACACCTTCCTTTTTCCTAAGAAATAGCAAAAAACCTCACCACACCGTATGCTGATAGTCATACTTACAGTGATCAGGAATCACAAAAGTTGCTGCCAACCATTTTCTCCAGTCTCAGGAAACTTCTAGCAGCTTGAAAAAAGTAGCAAAAGTGAGCCACGCCTGTATTGCGCGCACAATATGCTCATATTACATTGCCGATTTTCGCAATCTAGAATATAATGACTGGAGATCGCAAATTCACCAATTCACGAATTTATGGCGAATATTGCCCCTGCTGCTCATCACTACTCCCCAGCCTATGGTTGGCTTCTAGGAAGTATTTAAAGGCACTTCCTTCTCCAGGATCCAAAAAGATCAGGTAGGTTTTGTGAAGGGCAGGGAAGGAAAGGATAATACCTCCAGAGTCTTAAATTGCATATACCACGCAAAAAGATCTAAACGCCCTCTGATCCTTCTCAGCACGGATGCTGAGAAGGCATTTGACAGAGTGGATTGGGACTTCATGTGCAAAGTACTATCTGTATTTGGGATACCAACCCGATTTATAAATGCAGTTTTTTCATTATATACAAATGCATCAGCTTCTGTAATTATCAATAGCTCCCTATCCTCCCCCTTTGCTATAAACAATGGGACTAGGCAGGGTTGCCCCCTCTCTCCCCTACTGTTTGTTTTGGTCACGGAATCTTTACTACAGGCTATCAGGAGAGAGGGGGGAATCCAAGGGGTCCATTTGGGAAGATTTGAACATAAGGTTGCAGCCTTTGCTGATGACTTGCTTATTATGTTTACGAACCCAACCTCAGCCTTCCCTCACATTCACCGAATAATTGAACAATTTGGTATCTTTTAAAATTTTAAAATTAATACTAATAAATCCCATGTTCTTAACGTTGGCTTTCCCTCATCATTAATACAAAAACTCAAGTCAAACTCCCCCTTTAACTGGGATACCCCACACATCACGTATCTGGAAAACAAAATAGGCCCTGACCCTGACTCTTTGTTTCGCCAAAACTCCACTCCACTTTTAAACTCAATAAAAGACCAACTTACCTCTCTCAACAATCTCCTGTTGTCTTGGTTCGGCAGGAAGAACATAATAACCTCACTTATAATCCCAAGAATGACCTACCTCCAACAGGTTCTACCAATCCCGGTGCCTAAATCATTTTATAAATCATTTAACCAAATTATTAGATCTTTTGTTTGGGCTGGAAGGAAGGCTTGCATAGCGTTCTCCACCCTAAATAGGCCCAAATCCTTTGGTGGAATAGGCATGCCCAATCCCGAACTATATAATAATGCAGTTCTCTTAGCTAGGCTTGTGGGCTTGATTAAGGGATCAACGGATGAACCTTGGGTTGACCTTGAACAAACACAATATGGCATCTCTTTCAGAGAACTTCTAGTGGGAACTGGAATATCTAAGCTCATGGTTAAATGCGGTAATCCCATAATCAAATCCACCTTAAAAGCTTGGGAATGGTTCCAATCTTCTACGCACGCTATTCCACTACCCTCCCCTTTAATCCAGGTCAGAGATATTTTAGGATTGGCACCCAAAGCTCTATTAAATAGCCTTCCTTCGCCTATAAGAAACTCTACCCACTCAGTGATGTCTCTCTTTGATGATAGTGGGAAACTAATGAATCCGGTATCTCTTTCTAAGCTCTTCCCGGAATGTAAGTTCCCTCTCCCTTTTACTTCATTTCTACAGTCCTTCATCACTAAACACATTGCAAAAAGCTCCCTTATACGCCCGCTTACGTGGTTTGAAAACCTATTATCAATGCCCAACCCACAACCTAAATTGATTTCTTTGATATATAAAAACTTAAACTCCCCTAAACTTATGCCAAAACCGGCGTTTATTGGTTTATGGGAGAAAGACCTTGAAACCTCTTTTACCCCGGTAACAATTTCCAGGATTCTTTTAAGACCTCACAAAGCGTTGAGATGTGTTCGTATCCAGGAAAACGCCTACAAAATATTAACAAGATGGTACAAAACCCCAGACATAACGTGTAGATTCAGCACTACCAGCTCAGACAAGTGTTGGAGGTGCAGTAGTGATAGAGGCTCTTTTTTCCACATATGGTGGTCTTGCCCTAAAATTAAATTATGGTGGTCTGACATATTTGAAAAATGTAACCTGATATGCCATTCAACCATCCCTATGCTACCTACTTTAGCACTTCTAGGGACGTACATTCCCACTCACAAGGAGACTATCTCCCCCCTCTTCAATCACCTTTTGGATGCAGCACGTCTTTTAATTCCTCGCTACTGGTTATCGGCAGATACACCGCCCATTTCTCAATGGATTGCCAAAATTGACCAATTATATAGATTCGAGGAATTTTCCTCATTGGAAAATAATAGTACAATTGCGTTCAAGAAGTGTTGGTCACCTTAGTCCTCTTTCAGGAATTATTAATGATCCGTTCTACCTATACTTATCCCACACCCACATCAAGGCTTCTTCCTCTCAAGTCTAAACTCAATCTCATAGTAGCATTATTGCATGCACTCTAAGATTATTAGTATAACTATACCTATGAATGTCAGATAGGAACATCATTCTACCTTTGAAGTTTACATAAATATTCTCTTAATCAAAAACGACTTTACATATTACATTATTGCTATGTACCTGATAATGTTGTAACTTTTACTTTATTTTGTATATCATCGGAAAAGTCTGTGCAATCTTGATTTTCTGCAATAAAAAATTAAAACTGAAAAAAAAAACGCTCCTGGCGATGATGTAAAAGGATGTGGCACAGGAGGAGGAGGAGGAGGAGGAAGAGGGATCATTTCGTAGGGTTTCCGGGCCAGTCATTCTTAAGTGGCTCCAAGGGTGGGTTCCTGCACCCACAAACGCCAGGTACACAATTGTCCAGCCAGGGCACAGTTCTGAAGGATGACGAGGTGGAGGATGAGGAGGAGGAGATGGAGGAGGAGGAACCATGTTCACAGCAGGGTGGCACCCAGACCAGCTCATGGCCATCACTGGTGCGTGGCTGGGGGGATACAGAGGACACAGACGATACACCTCCCACAGAGAATAGCTTTTCGTTACCTCTGGGCAGCCTGGCACACATGAGCGATTACATGCTGCAGTGTCTCCGCAACGACCGCCGAGTTGCCCACATTCTAACTTGTGCTGATTACTGGGTGGCCACGCTGCTGCATCCGCGTTACAAGGACAACGTACCGTCCTTAATTCCGTCACTGAAGCGTGATCGTAAGATTTTCGAGTACAAGCGCACGCTGGCAGACGTGCTGCTGGTGGCATTCCCACCTGACAGCAGGAGCACAGTGGAAGCACAAGGCGAAGGCAGAGGAGGAGGAAGAGGTCGCCAACGCAGCTGGGGTTCCGCCAGCACCTCAGAAGGCAGGGTTAGCATGGCCGAAATGTGGTAAAGCTTTGTCAGCACGCCACAACAACCAGCACCACCAGCTGATATGGAACGTCTTAGTAGGAGGCAGCATTCCACCAACATGGTGGAGCAGTATGTGTGCAAAGGCCTACACAATCTGAATGACGGTCTGCCCCCTTCAACTTATTGGTCTCCAAATTGGGCACATGGCCTGAGCTTGCCCTTTACGCCTTGGAGGTGCTGGCCTGCCCTGCAGCCGGTGTATTATCCTACCACTGCTATACCTAGTAGACAGGTTAAACAATTAAAAAAATTGTCATTTACATTTTCTGTTGAAAGTCACAAATTTTTGGGTGTTAAGTACCACTGCTATACCTAGTAGACAGATTAAACAACTAAAAAAATTGTCTGTTACATTTTCTGGTGAAATTCACCAATTTTTGGGTGTGAAGTACCACTGCTATACCTAGTAGACCGGTATAAAAAAAAAAAAGCTCATTTACTTTTTCTGTTGAAATTCAACAATTTTTGAGTGTGAAGTACCACTGCTATACCTAGTAGACAGGTTAAACAATTAAAAAATTTGCCTGTTACATTTTCTGGTGAAATACACCAATTTTTGGGTGTGATGTACCACTGCTATACCTAGTAGACAGGTAAAAAAAAAATCTATAATTTGTCTGTTACATTTTCGGGTGAAATTCACCAATTTTTGGGTGTGATGTACCACTGCTATACCTAGTAGGCCGGTTAAAAAAAAATAAAAAATTGTCAGTTACATTTTCAGTTGAAATTCAACAAATTTTGGGTGTGAAGTACCACTGCAATACCTAGTAGACCGGTAAAAAAAAAAAAAAATTGGCAGATACATTTTCTGGTGAAATTCAGCAATTTTTGGGTGTGACGTACCACTCTATACCTAATAAACAGTTAAAAAAAATAATAATTGTCATTTACATTTTCTGTTAAAATTCAACAATTTTTGAGTGTGAAGTACCTCTGCTTTACCTAGTAGACAGGTTAAACAATTAAAAAAATTGTCATTTACATTTTCTGTTGAAATTCACCAATTTTTGAGTGTGAAGTACCACTGCTATACCTAGTAAACAGATTAAACAACTAAAAAAGTTGTCTGTTACATTTTCTGGTGAAATTCACCAATTTTTGTGTGTGAAGTACCACTGCTATACCTAGTAGACCGGTATAAAAAAAAAAAAGGTCATTTAATTTTTCTGTTGAAATTCAACAATTTTTGAGTGTGAAGTACCACTGCTATACCTAGTAGACAGGTTAAACAAATAAAAAATTTGCCTGTTGGGGGGGCGGAGCTAGCCGTGAGCCGAGATGGACGCCTGATCTCAGAGCTCCTCACAGACGCCGCTGCCTTTCCAGCATATTCACATAAAATGGTGAAACCTAACAAGGACAGAAGCGATATGGCCTCAGGCACACAAAAATCGTCCCATACTCAATCGGAGATGGACCGCTTTCTCAAAAAGAGAAGTTTCTCGCCGGCACACAAATCTAAGATGGCGCCGGAGGGGGCCAGAGCTGCCGCGCAGACCGAGGATTCGGATGGTGAGAGCTCATGCGCCATGTCGGAAGGAGCAGAGAATGTGGATCTTCCGCTGTCTAGAGCCTTCTTTAAGAAGACCTTGTATAAAGCGCTTCAACCCCTGCACAAAGATATTTCAGACATCAAGACTGAGGTAAAACAAATCGGGGGGCGCGTGGTGGCATTAGAAGAAACGCAGGCGGCGATAGTTACTCACGGAGAAGCTGTCCGAAAGGTCCTACTAGGCCATAACTCCTATATCACTTCTGCTCTTCTCCATCTGGAGGATCAGGAGAATAGGAGCAGGCGGAAGAATGTCCGCATAAGAGGGGTGCCGGAGGACGTTCTCCCAGGGGAGATCACCAACGCAGTTACCGCCATTTTTGCCTCATTAGTGGGAGAAGACAAAGCCTCCCAGATTATAATTGAGAGAGCTCATAGAGCCCTGCGGTCAAAACCTCCCGAAAATGGTCCCCCTAGGGATATAATTTGCGGACTTTTAAATTATCTGGACACAGCCTCTATATTAAGGGCCGCAAGAGAATCAAAAGAGATTCTATACAATGGAACCCGCATACAATTCTACCAAGATTTAGCTTCCAGCACCTTGGCAAAAAGGAGGGCACTAAAACCAGTCACTGAAGCGCTTAGATCGCATAAGCTTCCAATAAGATGGTTGTTCCCCTTTGGCCTAGCCACCTCCAAAGCAGGGCAACAAATGATTATCAGATCACCGCAGGACCTAGCGGATGCTTGGGACAAGCTTGGTATCACACCGGTAGAGGTCCAACCTTGGATGCCTGTACCAGAAGATCTGGGTATTCCTGACCTGCCTGAGATTCCAACATGGCAGGTAGTGAAAAAACCGAAGTCTCCGAAGAATAGGAAGTTTACTTGAGAAGCTGTGAAGCCTACCATACTAACTTCTCTACAACACATGGTCACCCAATTCAGCTGACCACAAGGGGTCACTTGGCGACCCTCTTACAGTAACTGTTCTAAAAGTTTCATATGTTTTTTGGATCTAACAGTTATACATATGTGTTCAATGATAATCATATGTTCCAGTTGACAAAACGCACATGTAAGATGGCGGTTAACCCAGAGCTCGCTTGCCATCAACTTAAGGTGGTGGGAGGGCCCGGGAGCATATATGCAATTGTCATCTGGTGATCTACCCTACATGTAAAAGTCTAGAAGTGTCCATAATGACCTTTTTTCCTTATGTAGGTTCACTTGTACTTGATTGCATGTTTTTCCCACCCGTTATAAATGAGGTGTATTATTTGACATATGCATAAGGCAGCTAGTCTAGATGCCAAAGGTTCTCTTTCCCTCCCTGCAGGGGTGGGGTGTTTCTGCGGGACGGCCCTGTCTGCCTCAATTTCTTTTTGGGGTTGGCAGGGTTGGCTCGGCGGTGGAAACGCCACCACCTCAAATACTGATTATACTTCACGTAAAAGCTTACACCTGGTTCTTTGCTAAAGTTTCTTTGTACAAATTGGTTTCCCCCAGTTATCCACTTCCACAAGGCTCTTGGTATACAAACATTTTCAATGATCTTAATGCAGTATGGCTAGCTTAAAAGTATTATCCCATAATGTGAACGGGCTTAATGCCCCTCAAAAAAGAAGACAGATCCTCAACCTGCTATACAAACAAAAGGCGGACATAGTTTTATGGCAGGAAACTCATTTCCGTCATAGCCACATTCCCTCTCTACCCAAGATCAAATATTCCCAATGGTTCCATGCCACTCACTCATCAGCCTCCAGAGGTGTATCAATTGCTATTAGCCCATCAATCCCATTCCACCTCGTTAAATCTTATACAGACCCTGAAGGCCGCTTGCTTATAATCCAAGGTACCATGTTT
The DNA here is from genome assembly GCF_905171765.1 of Bufo bufo. Lineage (NCBI taxonomy): Eukaryota > Metazoa > Chordata > Amphibia > Anura > Bufonidae > Bufo > Bufo bufo. The sequence continues at coordinate 12,892,772 of NC_053389.1, forward strand.
AATTTTAAGATTACAATTGCAAATGTTTACGCCCCTAATTCCAGCCAAGTTTCATGGTTAATTAAAACGCTCAAGAGGATCAAAGATTTTGCTGAGGGTTTGCTGATAGTGGGCGGTGATTTTAACATCTCACTTGATATTCCCACTAATAAACCCGCCAGTGTAGCTAGAAAACAGCTAGTGAAACTGATGACGGCTTTGGCAGAGCTACACTTGATTGACGTCTGGAGGACTATACACCCTTCAGAGAAAGATTTCACTTTCTTCTCACATGTCCACAATTCATACAGTAGGATAGGCTATTTATTTATACCAGATTCCTATATGCAATGTATGCAGGGTACTGAGATAGGTAACTTAGTGGTATCAGATCATGCCCCCATCAATTTATCTCTCTCCTTACAGTGCCTTCCACACAAGGCCTGGTCGTGGAGGTTAAATACCACACTTCTGGAATCACAAAATCACATAGAAGCAGTAAGTGGCAAACTAGAGAATAACTACAAATTTAATGATACTACTGAAACTTCCACACCAATACTTTGGGAAGCCCACAAAGCCTATATAAGGGGAGAATTGATAGCCTTAGGTTCATACGTTAAAAAGAAATCAACAAAATAATTAATGTCTTTACTCTCTCAGATACAGACACAGGAAAAAATACATAAACTAACGCACTCTGAAGTCCACAAAGAGGCCCTGATAATCTTAAGACGCAAGGTTAAAGACCTTCTTAATATTAAAGAAGCTAAATCCCTCTTGCGCTTAAAGAGTAAAATATACGAACATGGTGACAAGGGAAACAAAATGATGGCCCATTTAATCAAAAAAAGGAGGGAGAAAACTTTTATTTCATCAATTAAGAGTGACTCCTCCTTGAGAGTCACTTCTACTCCCCTTATAGCCAAATCCTTTCAGACGTTTTACTCCAATCTATATAATCTTCCTGTACCAAATACTGATTTGGACCCCCCAGAGGAATCTAATACGAACCTCATAGATTACTTTCTATCCTCAATTAAAGCCCCCTTGCTTTCAGATGAAGAAAAGCAGACACTCCTTACCCCCTTTTCCATAACTGAGGTAGATAAGGTACTTGGCTCTATCCCCATAGGGAAGAGCCCAGGTCCCGATGGTCTCCCCATCATTTATTACAAGAAGTTCAAGAATCAGTTACTTCCCCACTTCACTAACTTATGTAATTCACTATTGGGAGGTACGTCTTTGGCTCCCCAGGCCTTAAGGGCACATATAACCATCTTACACAAAGAGGGGAAAGACCCTGAGGAATGTGGGAGCTACAGGCCTATCTCATTACTCAATTGTGACTTAAAATGGTGGTCTAAATTGCTAGCACACAGGATATCCCCTTTACTTAATAAGATTATTGATCCTGAACAAGTTGGATTTGTCCCAGGAAGGGAAGGGAAGCATAATATTTGGAGACTGATCCAACTAATTGACAATGCACAAGTCACAAATACGCCCATGCTATTGTTAGGTACAGATGCGGAGAAGGCGTTCGACAGGGTAAGCTGGGATTTCATGAGAGCCACTTTGCTGAAATTTGGTTTCCCCCCAATATTTGTCTCAACCATTTTCACGCTATACTCATGCCCCATGGCACAGGTGATGGTTAATGGTACCCTGTCGGATGCCTTCCCCATCAAGAATGGGACCAGACAAGGCTGCCCCCTTTCACCCACCCTTTTCATCTTATGTCTAGAAATGTTTCTCCTTAAAATAAGGCAATCTGACAAGATACAAGGCATATCCCTTGGTCAATATCAACATAGGTCTGCAGCATTTGCTGATGACCTTTTAATAGTAATTTCCAATCCTGAAGAAGCACTCCCAGCCATCTTGTCCTTATTTGATAAATATAGTGCAGTATCCAATTTTAAGATTAATTTATCCAAATCAGAAGCCCTTCCTATCAATATTCCAAATAATGTTTTAACTACCCTTAAACGCTCATCTGGGTTCAAGTGGCCCACATCATCCATTAAATTCTTAGGAGTTAATATTCCTGCCAATTTGAACCTTTTGTTTGAACTTAACTATATCCCACTAGTTTCTAAAATTAGATCCTTCATCACTTCCCTAAAAGTACCTTATATGTCATGGTTTGGAAGGAAAAACCTCCTTTCCACATTTGTCCTACCTCAATTTCTATATTTATTCCAGGCCCTCCCGATACGCATCCCTGCCTCATATTACTCTCAAATTAGAAGCATATTCTCCACATTTTTGTGGAACACTAGGAGACCAAGACTTGCATATTCTATTCTCTCACAGAAAAAACATAAAGGGGGTATATCACTACTGGATATGGCATTATACAATAAAGCCATTCAATTAGCTAGATGGGCGCTCATAACTAATGATAAAATAAATGCTCCTTATCTAGATATTGAAAGGGCGATGCTAGGGATACACAGGAAAGCAATCTTATGGTCCCAAGAGGCTCCCCTCTCTCTTTGCCCAGAGATGAGTGTACTAACCAAAAGTATGCTTCTTTGCCATCGTAACTCTCCAGTTGCACCCCCTAAAGGGTATAGATTATCTAAACTAACTCCGCTTGATGTGCTTCCTTACCTTACTGATAAGATGGGTGGCAGGGTTAAGAGCTGGTGGCATTCTTTAGGTGGAGTCAGAATAGGGGAAATGTTGGAATCTAACCGCATACTTCCTCTAGAAAACATTTTTGCTAAACTAGGCAGAAATCCACCTACCCCAATCCAAAGGTGGGATTTCAGAAATACTTACAAGAAGTGTGAGAAAGACCCAGATTTTAAGTTTCATGACCCAATGTGGTTGGAAAACTTTTCTATATTACCTACACCTCTGAAGAAGTCAATTTCTATCACTTACAATAATCTATTAAGCATGTCTAGTAGAGCAAAACCATATTTCTTACGTCAATGGGAAAAAGATCTAGGGAGAAGCTTTACTGATACTGAATCCTCATATATTTTATCTCATGCAACAGGGTTTTCCACTTGTACTCGCTTTCAAGAAAATTCTTATAAAACTGTCACAAGATGGTATAGGACCCCAGAGTACCTTTTCTCTATAGGTCTAACCCCCAATAATCAATGTTGGAGATGTCATGCAGAAGGTGGGCCTATGATACACATCTGGTGGTCTTGTCCTCTACTAGCACAATTTTGGAAGGAGGTGGAGGGGGCCATAAACTCGATCTGTTCTACCTCCATAACACTCTCTCCTGAATTAATACTGCTATGGATTCCAAACACGAATTTCAGTCCATCTAAGCATAATCTTCCCACACATATGATCGCCACAGCGAAACTGCTTATACCCACAAAATGGAGAGATACTAACCCGCCAGATTTAAAAATGTGGTATGACAAAATGCATCAATTACAGAGAATGGAAGAGTTAATGGGCTGGTCCCATGGCAATAGAACTAGATATTTAGAGGTTTGGTCTCCCTGGAAAACAGCTCAAGATAAGAGAGATACTGAGATTCTGGATCAGATAGGGAATAGTTAGAGGTAATAACTGTATAACACTTCATTTGGGATGTGGACTGAGATACATTATTTATTATATACATGCTGTTCATTTTGGTGATCCCTTGTGGAAACTTCACCCTAAAGGGTCAACCCTGTGCTCTGAATCCAAGTGCCTTGTCATCCCTTGTTCTTTCCCCCCCCCCTATCCTCCCCCTCCTCCTCCCCCTTTGGGTGTACACCCTCTGTTTGAATGTTCTCTTAAGATTTATTGAATTCGAAATATGACTATGTCCATATACTGCTAATAATGCTATTCCAATAATGTATAATCTAAGTCTATTTTATGTAATGTCATGTTGTGATCCTCTTTTTGATATGCTTGAAATAATAAAAAGAGATTTCCAATAAAAAAAATTTGCCTGTTACATTTTCTGGTGAAATACACCAATTTTTGGGTGTGATGTACCACTGCTATACCTAGTAGACAGGTAAAAAAAATTCTATAATTTGTCTGTTACATTTTCGGGTGAAAGTCACCAATTTTTGGGTGTGATGTACCACTGCTATACCTAGTAGGCCGGTTAAAAAAAAATAATAAATTGTCAGTTACATTTTTAGTTGAAATTCATCAATTTTTGAGTGTGAAGTACCACTGCTATACCTAGTAGACAGGTTAAGCAATTTAAAAAATTGTAATTTACATTTTCTGTTGAAATTCACCAATTTTTGGCTGTGACGTACCACTGCTATACCTAGTAGACCGGTAGAAAAAAATAAAAATAAAATTGTCATTTACATTTTCTGTTGAAATTCAACAATTTTTAAGTGTGAAGTACCACTGCTATACCTAGTAGACAGATTAAACAATTTAAAAAATTGTCTGTTACATTTTCTGGTGAAATTCACCAATTTTTGGGTGTGAAGTACCACTGCTATACCTAGTAGACCGGAAAAAAAAAAAAAAATGGTCATTTACATTTTCTGTTGAAATTCAACAATTTTTGAGTGTGAAGTACCACTGCTATACCTAGTAGACAGGTTAAGCAATTTAAAAAATTGTCATTTACATTTTCTGTTGAAATTCACCAATTTTTGGCTGTGACGTACCACTGCTATACCTAGTAGACCGGTAGAAAAAATAAAATAAAAATGGTCATTTACATTTTCTGTTGAAATTCAACAATTTTTGAGTGTGAAGTACCACTGCTATACCTAGTAGACAGGTAAACAATTAAAAAATTTGCCTGTTACATTTTCTGGTGAAATACACCAATTTTTGGGTGTGATGTACCACTGCTATACCTAGTAGACAGGTAAAAAAAATTCAATAATTTATCTGTTACATTTTCGGGTGAAATTCACCAATTTTTGGGTGTGATGTACCACTGCTATACCTAGTAGGCCGGTTAAAAAAATAAATAAAATTGTCAGTTACATTTTCAGTTGAAATTCAACAAATTTTGGGTGTGAAGTACCACTGCAATACCTAGTAGACCGGTAAAAGAAAAATAAAAAAAATTGGCAGTTACATTTTCTGGTGAAATTCAGCAATTTTTTGGTGTGATGTACCACTGCTATACCTAGTAGACCAATTAAAAAAATAAAATAAAAATTGTCAGTTACATTTTCAGTTGAAATTCACCAATTTTTGGGTGTGATGTACCACTGCTATACCTAGTAGGCCAGTTAAACAAATAAATAAAATTGTCAGTTACATTTTTAGTTGAAATTCAACAATTTTTGGGTGTGAAGTACCACTGCTATACCTAGTAGACCGGTATAAAAAAAAAAATGGTCATTTACATTTTCTGTTTAAATTCAACAATTTTTGAGTGTGAAGTACCACTTCTATACCTAGTAGACAGGTCAAGCAATTTAAAAAATTGTCATTTACATTTTCTGTTGAAATTCACCATTTTTTGAGTGTGAAGTACCACTGCAATACCTAGTAGACCGGTAAAAAATAAATAAAAAAAATTGGCAGTTACATTTTCTGGTGAAATTCAGCAATGTTTTGGTGTGATGTACCACTGCTATACCTAGTAGACCGATTAAAAAAATAAAATAAAAATTGTCAGTTACATTTTCAGTTGAAATTCAAAAATTGTTGGGTGTGAAGTACCACTGCTATACTTAGTAGACCAATAAAAAATTTTTAAAAAAAAAAATAAATAAATTGGCACTTACATTTTCTGGTGAAATTCAGCAATTTTTTGGTGTGATGTACCACTGCTATACCTATTAGACCATTAAAAAAAAAAAACATTTGTCAGTTACATTTTAGGGTCAAATTCACCAATTATTGGGTGTAATATACCCTCCTCTACCAAGTTGACAGCTTAATAAATTTCAATAAATTTTATTTTACATTTTCGGGTGACAATAAACATTTTTTTTCTGTCATAGACCCCTGCTTTACCAAGTAGACAGGTTAATAAATTTCTGTAATTTTTATGTTACATTCTAGGATTGACATTATACAATTTTAGATGTGAATAAACCCCTGCTCTGCATAGGTGACAGGGAATAAAATTTCTGAAATGCTTCTTTAATTGATGCGCGCCACCTCCTTTGATTCAATGCTTAAACTTAAACAAGTTGTACCACATTTGCACTTCAATAATTTGTCCCACATTTCCGCTATACTCTTTTGGCCAACATTTGCGCCTCAATAGCTTTTCCCACATTTCCGCTTGACTCTTTTGGCCCACATTTGGGCTTCTGTAATTTGTACAACATTTGCGCCTAAATAGCTTTTCCCACATTTCTGCTCGACCCCAATTTTTTAAAATTAATTTATCTCCCTTAAATTTGGTCTCTTTTTCTCACGCTCCCTCTCCGGCGTGGAACCCTGATTCGCCGATAACCGTGATCAACATGGTAGGCTCAGAAAAGAACATCGAAAGTTGATAGAGAAGATATCCAAATGGATGGTGGATGTCACTGGGGCACCTCTACATAGGTGACAGGAACATAAATTTAAAAAAATTGTCAATTACATTGTCAGGTGACAATTTTCTAATTTTCCCGGATAGAAACTCCTGCTCTGCATAGTTGACAGGGAATACAATTTAAGACATTCTTTCATTCAATGCTTAAACTTTAAAAAGTCGTCACACTTTTATGCTTTAATAATTTCTCCCATAATTCAACTCTATAATTTTAAATTTGAAAAAATGAATCCTCCCTTGGATTTGGTCTCTCTTTCTCATGCTCCCTCTCCGGCGTGGAACCCTGATTCCCCGCCACCCGTGATCCCCATGGTAGGCGCAGAAAAGAACACTGACTCGCGTGTGCGCGAGTCAGTGTTTTTAAATGTAATTTAGCATCTATTTCTGAAAAGTTTATGCTTGGACTTGAACTACCAAACCCCATGGACATTAGAAGCAAGGACCTTATCTACTCAGCAATAAAGCTGAATGCTAAACAGTATCAGAAAAACCTCATAGTAATTTCTGATGTAGTGAGTCTTTCTATTCAGTAGAAGACTTATTTTAATGCAGGTTAACATGTAGCTCTATAGTGTAGTGGTTAATGTCCTTCCCTCTAATGTACAAGGTTGAGAGTTCAAATCTCGGCAGAAGCATTTCAGAAACATTAATATATATATAAGTTTTTAGCCATAATATATTTACATATATTATTATATATTTAGAATATATAAAATATTATAATATATGTAAATATATTATGGCTAAAAACATCAGTAGTAGTTTCCCACATATTATGCATTTATATATATCAGAATTATGACATTATCTATATAAACCCATACATCTTACATCCAGTGATGTCACCTTTGTTGTAGACGTTCTCTTTCTTCATCTTCAGACCAGACCGCCATGATGATTTTTCAGCCATCTCCCGTCTCTGCAGAGATTGACAAACAGACATTAGTTTCCCACATTTCCATTATCTTCTAAACACCCTTTCCTGCCACCCCCAATACTATACTGCAGAAACAGTCCCCCCTGGAAATACTACTACCACACAGATAGTGCCCTCTTCAACAATTATTGGCACACAGTGCTCTAAAAAATATCTGCGCCCAGACACTAATAGTATAAAGATAATGTCCCCAAAAATAATTGTGCTAAGCTGATGCTGTGCCAGGGTGCCCCCCAAAGTAACAGTCTTCCCCAAAATCCCACCAATAGAAATAATTATCTGCCAGAGCACACTTAGTTGTAATAATGCTCCTTTAGTGCCCATACTAGTAATAATATTCCTCATAGCCCCCCAGTAGTAGTAAAGCACCCCATAATACCCCCTAGTAGTAATAGTTCTCCTTATAATATGACAGTACATGAAATACCCCTGCTTAGTTCCCGCAGTTGAGATAATGTCCCCATAATGTATGCCAGTATAAAATACCCCTATATAGTGCCCCAGTAAATGCCTTCATAGTGCTTCTCTCCCCCGTAGTGCCCCCCATAATATGCCAGCAAAAAATGCCCCTTCTTAGTGCCACCAGCAGATGCCCCTATAGTGCTCCTCTCCCCCATAGTGCCCCAAATAATGCCCCATAGTGCCACTCTCCCCTATACTGCCTCCCAAAATGTGCCAGCAAAAAATGCCCTCTTAGTGCCACCAGATGCCATAGTGCCCCGCATAATATGCCAATAAAAAAGTCCCCTCTAGAGCCCCCACTTCCCCAAAGTGCCCCCAAATAATGCCCCTATAGTGCCACCAGATGCCCTATAGTGCCTCCCATAATGTGAGAATAAAAAAATCCTCTTTAGAGCCCCTAGATGCCCCCATAGTGGTCCTCTCCCCCATAGTGCCCCCCCATAATGTGCCAGTAAGAAATGCCCCCATAGTGCCCCCCCTCAAAATAGGCAAGAAATAAGTGCCACCCCAAAAATAATGCGGCTGTAAGAAATTCCAGATGCCCCCATAGTGCCAGCTCCCCCCAAAAACAAACAAACAAACACTTATACTTACCTCCATCAGCAGTGATGTGATGCAGGCCTCTTCCGGCCTGTGTCCCCCGCTGTGTGCTGCCTGGCTCAGGCCGCGCGATGATAATGACGTCATCGCGCCGCCTGGGCTGGCCTCTGATAGGCCACAGGCATCAGTGCCTGCGGCCTATTAGAAGAACAGTGAAGGGAGACGACTCTCCCTCCCCTGCCCCGCCACAGCACACGCATCTGTATCGCTGTCCTGAGGACGGCGATACAGATGACTATGGAGATGAGCGCTTCCAAAATGGAAGCGCTCATCTCCTACTGCCCCTCCACCGCCACCGGCAACTAGAACCAGGGCCGCGCCGCCTGTGGTGATCGGCGGTGCGGCCCTGAGGAATAAAAAATTAATAATATTTGCTGGTTGTTCTAGGGGGGGGGGGGTCGTAAAATCCAAATTCAAATCGCAAAAAAAGTCTACGCGTTTCAGGTCAGACAGCGAGCCTTAATCATGAGTCAACGCGTAGACTCTTTTGGCTATTTGGATTTTACATCTTGGTACAATAAAAGCTGGATTTTATATTTCTGTATTCTGGGCTTTGTGAACTTTTTTCTATTGGATCAGTTCTTTGTTCCTGGCACCGCCCATGCTCTCAGTTTGGATCCAGGTGAGCGCAGCCTTCTTCTATCAGTCTTCAACTATGCCTATAATTGCTACATCAAATTTTTAATCCAAATTTTAAAAAGTTAATATTGTTTTACATTTTCAGTGATAAATGTTTTTCTGTCTAAAAATTCCACACAACCGATGCAAAATTCTTACACAAAGATTCAGAAGTTAAGGCATTGGATGATATATTGTACTAATATATAATGTGTTCCAAATATATATAAAACAGCTCTCACCTTGTTGCTTTCACGGAAGCACGGGCCCAGCCCAGTGTACAAACATAATACAAAGAAAAAACTTGTGGTCCAGCTTCCCATAAAAACTTGCAGCTTTATTAATAAAAACAAAAAACTGTTATCCAAACACGAATCGCATGCAAGATCCAAGATGTCTACGCGTTTCGGACTCCGCAATCTCGGTCCTTACTCATGACATACAGAAAAGTGAATGTTCACCTCTTTATAAGCATGTGGTGCATTAGGTAATCAAAACTTCGGCATCACATGCTCAAAAGAGGAGGAGAACTAATCAGACACCAACATCCAACACCCAATGCTTCAAAAAGAAAAGACAACATGTATAAAGTACTGAAAAACTATAAAAATAGTTCTTTTAACGATATTGTAAAACTTGATCGTGTTTTCTGTTCAGACCTGTGGGAAAGCAACTTCCTAATTCAAACATCCAATATGCCTCAAGGCTTCGGAGTTTTCTTTTGTGATCTCCTCCTCTAATGGGAAGAGTAACCCTTTCCACTCCCTGAACAGAAAATTCTCTTGTATCTCCTTTGTGCACAGTGGCAAAGTTGCCAGAGATACATTGGGAGTTTCATAATATGCTTATATCTGATAAATGTTTGCGTATTCTGCTTTTTATTTGTTTTGTAGTGCAACCTACATGTTGTAGAAGACAATCTCTGCAGGTGATTGAATAAATGGCATAATCTGTGTTCCAGTTCAGATATTGTTTTATGGTGTAATTCTTGCCATTCACAGTAGATGTCACATTGTGACACACTGACATGTATTTACAGCAGATACATCTGTTACTACCACATTTGTAGCTCCCTTTATAGGTGGAGTTGCTAATCGTTCCTGGAAAAGACTGGGGCTGATTTTTTGTCCTATGGTTGTGGCTCTGCGGGCCACACATTTAACCCCCTCATTGACTATCCCTTTCCACTCCGGGTCAAAGTTTAATACATGGAGATGTCGCTGTATGATATTACAAATCTCTGCGTATTCTTTACTGTAAACTGTCACAAAAATTGCTGGCTTCCCTTTTTTATCTTTTTTTGTTATTTTCCCATCCGAAACTGCCTTTTGGGGAAATATTAATTTCTTTCTGTCTAAAGAGAGAGCCCATTGTTTGGCCTCCTTTATAGAGCATAATTTCACGCAAGCAATCTGCTACCGATATTATCTGCTTCCCTCATAAATGCAGCACTATGCGAACAGTTGGGTCTTGTTCGCAACATATCGCCCCTTGGTATTTTCCTTGTCACATGAGGTGGGTGATAGTGTTGAGCGCGAATATTCGAATAGCGAATATTTATCGCGAATATCGCAACTTCGCTAATTCGCAAATATTTCGAATATAGTGCTATATATTCGCTATATCAAATTTTTGTCATTTTTTTACTTCTGAAAACATGATTCCTCCCTGCTTCTTTCTTGTGGGTCAATGAGTCATTGGCCCACAAGCAACTTAAGCAGGAAGGAATCATGTTTTTATATGGAAAAAAAATGACAAATATTCTAAAAAACGAATATATAGCAATATAGTGAATATATTCGTTATTTAGAATATTTGCCTTTTTTCCAATCTGTGCAGTTGTTTGCATACTCCTCCCCGACAAGCGTCCCCGTCACCATGGGAACGCCTGTGGGTTAGAAAATACCATCGGATCTGAGTTTCCCCTGAGATCGTGAAAACTCAGATCCGATGGTATATTCTAACACACAGGCGTTCCCATGGTGACGGGGACGCTTGTCGGTGAGGAGTATGCCAAAGTGGAATAACAGTACAGATTAAAAAAATAAAAAGACAAATATTCAAAATAACGAATATATTCGCTAAATTGCTATAACTTCTTTTTTTTAGAATATTCGTCATATTCTAAAAATCTAAGTTATAGCAATATAGCGAATATTCGTAAGATACACATATAGACTGCAATGTAGCTAATATAGTGCTATAGTATATTTTTTATAGTGTAAATTTTTTCCAAATCTGAAGTTCAGAAGAAAGTTCTGTAAGTTCAGTAGGGAGTAAGTTGCTGAATCTTCCAACATTTTCAAAATTAGTGATTTATACACATAACTATCCATTAGAGCAACTGTTCCCCCCTTATCAGCTGTTGAATTACTATATCCAATCTCTTTATTCATTAATTTAGTGCATTGTGTTCATCCTTGGATATGTTGAAACTAGAGATGAGCGAATTTAAAAAAAATTCGATTCGCCGGTTCGCCAAATTTTTTACAAAAAACTTGGCTCGATCCAAATTTATTTGCGGTGAATTGCATTAAAAACGGCTATTTCCTGGCTGCAGAGAGCCTGTATAGTGGTGTAGAACACTGTGCCTGTATAGCGGTGTAGAACACTGTGCCTTTATAGTGGTGTAGAACACTGTGCCTGTATAGGGGTGTAGAACACTGTGCCTGTATAGTGGTGTAGAACACTGTGCCTGTATAGTGGTGTAGAACGCTGTGCCTGTATAGTGGTATAGAACACTGTGCCTGTATAGTGGTGTAGAACACTGTGCCTGTATAGTGGTGTAGAACACTGTGCCTGTATAGTGGTGTAGAACACCGAGCCTGTATAGTGGTGTAGAACACCGTGCCTGTATAGTGGTATAGAACACTGTGCCTGTATAGTGGTGTAGAACACTGTTCCTGTATAGCGGTGTAGAACACTGTGCCTGTATAGCGGTGTAGAACACTGTGCCTGTATAGTGGTGTAGAACACTGTGCCTGTATAGTGGTGTAGAACACTGTGAATGTATGGTGGTGTAGAGCACTGTGCCTGTATAGTGGTTGTCATGGTCTTACCTGCTTGCTGCTCTCCTTCGTTTGACATGTGCTGGCGGCCATCTTGGGTCCTGGGTTTCTTGTAGCCTTCCACCCTGCGGCTCCTCCTTCCCCTGGGAGGAGCTGGATGCCTAGCTCATATATATAGGAGGTCTGTGGCTTCAGTTCCTTGCTTGGTCCTCTTGTGTTCACATGCTTCTAAGACTGCTGCTGCTTCTGGTTCCTGATCCTGGCTTCGTCTGACTACCCTGCTGGTTCCTGATCCTGGCTTCGTCTGACTACCCTGCTGGTTCCTGATCCTGGCTTCGTCTGACTACCCTGCTGGTTCCTGATCCTGGCTTCGTCTGACTACCCTTCTGGTTCCTGACCTCTGGCTTCGCAAAGACTCTGCTCGGTTTCACCATCCGTTTGGACTTTTGCTTTACAGCTTTATTTTCAATAAAGCCTTCTTATTTTCACTTATCTCTTGTTGTACGTCTGGTTCATGGTTCCGTGACATTAGGACCAAGCCATGAATTCTGACGGTACAGGGCCATCCTCGCTACCCACGCTGGTTGCCAGACTTGATCAGCAGGATCACCTGTTGGGTCGGTTCGCTGTGGCGTTGCAAACCCTGCTTGAACGCACGGCTCATTTCGCTCCCGTTGCCGATGGGTCGGTTGTCGCTCCTGGGCTCGCTCCTACTGCCGCTCCGGTTGTTGCGCCAGAGTCTACCCCGACACCTGTTGTTGCGCCTGCGGTGTTTCGGGGTATGACCGGTTCTGCCCCTCTTCCACAGCGCTTTGGGGGAGAGCCAACTCAGTGCCGAGGTTTCCTTAACCAGGTGGGCATTTATTTCGAGTTGCTGCCACATGCCTTTCCTACTGAGAGATCAAAGGTGGGCTTCTTGATCTCGCTGCTCTCGGACAAGGCCTTGGCCTGGGCCAGCCCTTTATGGGAGAACAACAATCCGGTGGTTGCCGAGTTTTCCGGTTTTGTTGCTTCTCTTCGGAAGGTATTCGATGTGCCGGCTCGTGCTGCCTCTGCTGCGAAGCTCCTTATGTCCATCAGACAGGGTTCACGATCCGTAGCTGAATACGCCATTGAGTTTCGTACCCTGGCAGCAGAGGTGGGCTGGAATAATGAGGCTCTGGTCGCTGCTTTCTCTCATGGTCTCTCGGATGCCTTGAAGGATGAGGTTGCAGCTAAGGACCTACCAGTTGAGCTCGAGTCTCTTATTTCTTTCCTGATTTTGATTGACACCAGACTCAGGGAGAGACCTTCCTTTAAGGAGAACCTGCGGAGGTCTTCTAACAGATTGGTGCCTACGTTTGCTGTCCCACCCGTGCCTCCCTCTCCTCCCACGCCTCCTGGGGATGACTTGTCTGGGGGTGAACCCATGCAGCTGGGGTTTGCTCGCCTGTCCGAGGGGGAGAGGGCACTCCGGAGACGCGAGGGCCGATGCATGTACTGTGGTCTCGGTGGGCATTTTCGGTTGGCATGTCCGAACCGTCCGGGAAACGCTCGTACCCTGAGATCCTGTCGGGTGCAGATCTTGGGTGGAGTCTCCTCGTCCCCGGTTTCCCGTGTTGACAAACCACTGATCACTGTTGTCCTCTCCTGGGTCGGGGGCTCGGTGACGACCCAGGCGTTGGTGGACTCTGGTGCTGGTGGTTTGTTCATTGATAGTGTGTTCGCTGCCGCCAATTCCATTCCTCTGCAGGCTCGAGGTTCCCCACTGGCTCTTGAGGCGATAGACGGCAGACCCCTTCTGCCGCCACACGTGACTCATGAGACCCTTCCAGTGGGGATAGCCATTGGTGCCGTTCACAGAGAGTCGGTCTGCCTCCAGGTTATTTCGTCTCCACACTACTCGGTGGTCTTGGGGTACCCCTGGCTCCAGAAGCATAATCCGACTTTCGATTGGAGATCGGTCGAGATCCTCTCGTGGTCACCGCAGTGTGGGGCTAGTTGCATCCATGGGTCTGTCAAGTTGCTGTGTACTTCCTCGGACTCTCTGTTGCCTCCTGAATACGAGGAGTACCGGGATGTATTCGATAAGGTGCGCGCGGTTGCCCTACCTCCGCACCGCCCATACGATTGTGCCATAGAGTTACAATCTGGTGCCGTTCCTCCTCGTGGCAAAGTCTATCCACTGTCGGTAGCGGAGAATGAGGCCATGGAGGAGTACGTGAGGGAGGCGCTTTCACGCGGACACATTCGCAAATCTTCGTCCCCGGCAGGGGCTGGATTTTTCTTTGTGAAAAAGAAGGGCGGTGAGTTGAGGCCTTGCATCGATTACAGGGGTCTCAATCGCATCACGATCAAGAACGCTTACCCGATACCCTTGATTTCCGAGCTGTTCGATCGCCTTAAAGGGGCCACGGTCTTTACCAAACTCGACCTGAGGGCGGCATATAACCTGGTAAGGATCAAGGCGGGCGATGAGTGGAAGACCGCGTTTAACACCAGGACCGGTCATTACGAATCCTTGGTTATGCCCTTTGGGTTGTGCAATGCGCCCGCAGTCTTTCAGGAATTCATCAACGATGTTTTCCGTGACCTGTTGCAGCAGTGTGTGGTAGTCTATTTGGATGACATCTTGGTATATTCTGAATCCATGGAGGCCCACATTCTGGATGTCAGACGAGTGTTGCAACGGTTACGAGAGAACAAGCTGTTCGGTAAGCTTGAGAAATGCGAATTTCACCGATCCCAGGTAACCTTCTTAGGTTACATCATTTCCGCTGAGGGGTTCTCCATGGATCCTGAGAAGGTTTCGGCTGTCTTACAGTGGCCCCAGCCCAGTGGTCTTCGTTCCCTGCAGCGCTTTTTGGGCTTCGCCAATTATTATCGGAAGTTCATCAGGGACTTTTCCATGGTGGCCAAGCCTCTCACGGATCTGACCAGGAAGGGCAGTAATTCCCAGGTCTGGCCGCTCGAGGCCATCCGAGCTTTTGAGGCCCTAAAGTCCGCCTTTGTGTCGGCTCCGATTCTGTCGCATCCCAACCCTGGGTTGCCCTTTGTCCTCGAGGTGGACGCGTCTGAGACGGGAGTAGGCGCCCTTCTGTCTCAGCGTAGAACACCAGAGGGTCCTCTGCTTCCTTGTGGGTTTTACTCCCGGAAACTGTCTTCCGCGGAGTGCAACTATCAGATTGGTGACAGGGAGTTATTGGCCATCGTGCAGGCCCTTAAAGAATGGAGGCACTTGCTCGAGGGTTCGGTGGTTCCGGTTCTCATCCTGACGGACCACAAGAATCTGACCTACCTTTCTGAGGCCAAGAGATTGACACCACGTCAGGCCAGATGGGCTCTGTTCTTGTCACGTTTTAATTACGTGGTCTCCTACCTACCCGGTTCCAAGAACATCAGGGCGGATGCCTTATCACGGCAGTACTCCGAGCTGTCCAGGGAGGAGTCGATTCCGACTTCGGTCATACCTCCGAATCAGATCCTGGCCGCCATTCGCACCAGCCTGACCTCTCCCCTGGGTGAGCAGATTTTGGCGGCTCAATCTGGTGCTCCCTCTGGGAGACCCAACGGCAGATGTTTTGTGCCTGAGGAGTTGCGCACTCGGTTGTTGCGAACCTACCATAACTCCAAGACCGCGGGGCATCCTGGAAAGAATCAGCTGTCCTGGGCTGTTTCACGTCTGTTCTGGTGGCCTTCCCTACGTTCCGACATCGCCGCATATGTAGCGGCATGCTCCGTTTGTGCCCAGAGTAAGTCCCCTCGGCACCTTCCGTTGGGCCTTCTGCAACCCATAGCCACCGGGGAGCGCCCATGGTCACACCTGGGGATGGATTTCATTGTGGACCTCCCTGCATCCCGAGGCCATACGGTCATTCTCATGATTGTGGATCGGTTTTCCAAAATGTGCCACTGTGTTCCTCTCAAGAAGTTACCCTCTGCACAAGAGTTGGCCACGATTTTTGCCAGGGAGGTCTTCCGGTTGCACGGTTTGCCTAAGGAGATTGTGTCGGATCGGGGGAGTCAGTTTGTGTCCAGGTTCTGGCGCGCCTTTTGCTCCCAGTTGGGGATTCATCTCTCCTTCTCCTCGGCCTACCACCCTCAGTCCAATGGGGCCGCAGAACGATCCAATCAGGCCTTGGAGCAATTCCTTCGTTGCTATGTCTCCGATCACCAAGACAATTGGGTTGACCTCCTGCCTTGGGCTGAGTTTGCCAGGAACACGGCGGTGAACTCTTCCTCTGGGACGTCTCCCTTCATGGCCAATTATGGGTTCCAACCTGCCGTGTTACCGGAGGTATTCTCTCCCCAGGATATTCCGGCTGTGGAGGATCACCTTTCCGTCCTACGTGCTTCTTGGGTACAGATCCAGAAGTCCCTTGAGGTCTCTGCGCAGCGCCAGAGATTCCAGGCTGATCGCAGACGAGCGCCTGCTCCTTCCTACCAGGTCGGAGACCGTGTATGGTTGTCCACCCGCAACCTCAACCTTCGAGTGCCCACTCCCAAGCTGGCGCCTCGCTTTGTTGGTCCCTTCCGAGTGCTTCGCAGGGTAAACCCGGTAGCCTATGCCCTTGCGCTTCCTCCTGGCATGCGGATCTCCAACGTGTTTCATGTCTCCCTGTTGAAGCCACTGGTGTGTAATCGTTTCACTTCCTCGGTTCCTCGGCCTCGTCCGGTCCAAGTGGGCAATCGTGAGGAATATGAGGTGAGCAATATCCTGGACTCACGCCTGGTCCGCGGTCGGTTGCAGTTTTTGGTCCATTGGCGTGGTTATGGTCCAGAGGAGCGTTCCTGGGTTCCCTCCGCAGATGTCCATGCTCCTGCCTTGCTCCGAGCCTTCCACGCACGCTTCCCTCAGAAACCGTTTTGTGCTCCGCGGAGGAGGGGCCCTTGAGGGGGAGGTACTGTCATGGTCTTACCTGCTTGCTGCTCTCCTTCGTTTGACATGTGCTGGCGGCCATCTTGGGTCCTGGGTTTCTTGTAGCCTTCCACCCTGCGGCTCCTCCTTCCCCTGGGAGGAGCTGGATGCCTAGCTCATATATATAGGAGGTCTGTGGCTTCAGTTCCTTGCTTGGTCCTCTTGTGTTCACATGCTTCTAAGACTGCTGCTGCTTCTGGTTCCTGATCCTGGCTTCGTCTGACTACCCTGCTGGTTCCTGATCCTGGCTTCGTCTGACTACCCTGCTGGTTCCTGATCCTGGCTTCGTCTGACTACCCTGCTGGTTCCTGATCCTGGCTTCGTCTGACTACCCTTCTGGTTCCTGACCTCTGGCTTCGCAAAGACTCTGCTCGGTTTCACCATCCGTTTGGACTTTTGCTTTACAGCTTTATTTTCAATAAAGCCTTCTTATTTTCACTTATCTCTTGTTGTACGTCTGGTTCATGGTTCCGTGACAGTGGTGTAGAACACTGTGCCTGTATAGCGGTGTAGAACACTGTGCCTGTATAGTGGTGTAGAACACTGTGCCTGTATAGCGGTGTAGAACACTGTGCCTGTATAGTGGTGTAGAACACTGTGCCTGTATAGGGGTGTAGAACACTGTGCCTGTATAGTGGTGTAGAACACTGTGCCTGTATAGTGGTGTAGAACACTGTGCCTGTATAGTGGTGTAGAACACTGTGCCTGTATAGCGGTGTAGAACACTGTGCCTGTATAGCGGTGTAGAACACTGTACCTGTATAGCAGTGTAGAGCACTGTGCCTGTATAGCGGTGTAGAACACTGTGCCTGTATAGTGATGTAGAACACTGTGCCTGTATAGTGGTGTAGAACACTGTGCCTGTATAGTGATGTAGAACACTGTGCCTGTATAGTGGTGTAGAACACTGTGCCTGTATAGTGGTGTAGAACACTGTGCCTGTATAGTGGTGTAGAACACTGTGCCTGTATAGTGGTGTAGAACACTGTGCCTGTATAGTGGTGTAGAACACTGTGCCTGTATAGCGGTGTAGAACACTGTGCCTGTATAGTGGTGTAGAACACTGTGCCTGTATAGTGGTGTAGAACACTGTGAATGTATGGTGGTGTAGAGCACTGTGCCTGTATAGTGGTGTAGAACACTGTGCCTGTATAGCGGTGTAGAACACTGTGCCTGTATAGTGGTGTAGAACACTGTGCCTGTATAGCGGTGTAGAACACTGTGCCTGTATAGTGGTGTAGAACACTGTGCCTGTATAGTGGTGTAGAACACTGTGCCTGTATAGTGGTGTAGAACACTGTGCCTGTATAGCGGTGTAGAACACTGTGCCTGTATAGCGGTGTAGAACACTGTGCCTGTATAGCAGTGTAGAGCACTGTGCCTGTATAGCGGTGTAGAACACTGTGCCTGTATAGCGGTGTAGAACACTGTGCCTGTATAGCGGTGTAGAACACTGCGCCTGTATAGTGGTGTAGAACACTGTGCCTGTATAGTGGTGTAGAACACTGTGCCTGTATAGTGGTGTAGAACACTGTGCCTGTATAGTGATGTAGAACACTGTGCCTGTATAGTGGTGTAGAACACTGTGCCTGTATAGTGATGTAGAACACTGTGCCTGTATAGTGGTGTAGAACACTGTGCCTGTATAGTGATGTAGAACACTGTGCCTGTATAGCGGTGTAGAACACTGTGCCTGTATAGTGATGTAGAACACTGTGCCTGTATAGTGTTGTAGAACACTGTGCCTGTATAGCGGTGTAGAACATTGTGCCTGTATAGCGGTGTAGAACACTGTGCCTGTATAGTGGTGTAGAACACTGTGCCTGTATAGCGGTGTAGAACACTGTGCCTGTATAGTGGTGTAGAACACTGTGCCTGTATAGCGGTGTAGAACACTGTGCCTGTATAGCGGTGTAGAACACTGTGCCTGTATAGTGGTGTAGAACACTGTGCCTGTATAGTGGTGTAGAACACTGTGCCTGTATAGTGGTGTAGAACACTGTGCCTGTATAGCGGTGTAGAACGCTGTGCCTGTATAGTGGTGTAGAACGCTGTGCCTGTATAGTGATGTAGAGCGCTGTGCCTGTATAGTGGTGTAGAACACTGTGCCTGTATAGTGGTGTAGAACACTGTGCCTGTATAGCGGTGTAGAACACTGTGCCTGTATAGTGGTGTAGAACACTGTGCCTGTATAGTGGTGTAGAACACTGTGCCTGTATAGTGGTGTAGAACACTGTGCCTGTATAGTGGTGTAGAACACTGTGCCTGTATAGTGGTGTAGAACACTGTGCCTTGCAGTAACACGTATAGGGAGTCTGCTGTGGTAGTGAAACAATACTGGGAGTCTGTATGACATGCAGATGACAGGGGTCACTCTTATTATCACTGCTCACGTCACTTATTTAGGCAGTCACGGGGCCAAAACTGACCAAATAACTAAAGTGTGAAACTTACAGGTCGATGTTAGCGCCAAGAAGAAGCGCACTCCTTTTACACCGTCGTCAGCTGATTCCACATAGATGTCTACAGAACCTGTTCTATTAAACCCTTATACAAGTAGAGCCCCCGACAGAGTGGAGAGGGGGTCAGCAGTAAGTGTGTGTTGACGTCACTGATTATTTTGCCCTTCCTCTGATCCGTCAGAACAATAACCCCCAAATAACGGATCCTGTCTGTGCAGCATCCACCTTCACTGGGTCAGCATTTGGTCAGTAATCCATCAGTATTGCTAATTAGTATTGGAAGCGAATATTCGAATCGCTAATTTTAATTGCGAATATCGCTACTTTGTGAGAATTTGTGAAGATTTAGAATATAGTGCTATATATTCGAACTCACGAATATTCCAGACTTTCTTTCATCTGAATCCATGATCCCTCCCTGCTTCTTGCTTGTGGGCCAATGAGAAGGCTGCAATGTCTTTGTCTGAGGTTAGCAACATCCCTAGCAACCAATAGAAAAGCTGCCTCCCCCTTACTATATAAGAACCTCCCCAGAAGGCATTTTCTGCAGTTTTTTGCAGTTCTGAGAGAGAGAGCAGTGACATTGCTGTGCTCTGCTGCATCATTACATTAGTTAGTTAGATAGTTAGCTTATATATATGTAATACAGATAGTTAGTGGGAGATAGTCAGTGTAGGTTAGGGTACTTTCACACTTGCGGCAGCAGAGTGATTCGGCAAGCAGTTCTGTTATGCAAACGGAAAGCATTTGTAGACGGATCCGGATGCGGATCCATCTTACAAATGCATTGCAAGAACGGATCCCTCTCTCCGTATGTCATCCGGAGAAACTGATCCATAGTATATTTTTTTCCCATTTTTCCGGCATTCCTATGGAAAAAAATGCCAGATCCGGCACTCAGGCAAGTGTTCAGTTTTGTTGGCTGGAGATAAAACCGTAGCATGCTGCGGTATTATCTCCGACCTGATCAGTCAAAAAGACTGAACTGAAGAAATCTTGATGCATCCTGAACGGATTTCTCTCTTCACAATGCATTAGGATAAAACTGATCAGTTCTTTTTCGATATAGAGCCCCTAGGACGGAACTCAATGCCGGAAAAGAAAAACGCTAATGTGAAAGTATCCTAAGATCGTGATATAGTGTAGCTGCTGTCCATACACACATGCTACATACATACATACATATATAGTGCTGTGATGTCACAAGTTCACAAGAATACTTAGTGCACCAATCAGTAATATGTAGTCAGACATGCTAAAATGTGAAGATGCACGTATTGCGAAAAAAAATGTGCATCATCAATTGCCGATTTGCGCAGTCACAAATATATTGGAGCACTCTTTCTGCATATAAATCTATTGTAATGTTCTGCCGTGCCAACGATTTTCTCCAGTCACAGAAAACTTCTAGCAGCTTGAAAAATTTAGCAAAAGTGACCCATGCCTGTATTGCCCGTGCAATATTTCATTCCCTATTTTTACAATCAAGAAAATCACAAATTCAAGAATTCGAGAATTTATGACGAATATTCTCCCAAATAATCGCGAAATATTGCAAATTCTAATATTGCCCCTGCCACTCATCACTATTGCTAATGCCCAAAAAACAGGAGTAGATCCAAAACAGATGCAGCTGAAGACATCATTTCAGCTGCCCCAGAGGTACCCTCCAACAACTTGTGGGATCTTCCACCTAATAGGACCATCGTTGTCCCGCTCCTGATCTAAGGATTGTCTTTTGCATACTTTGGATTTTTCCCCTGATGATAGACCACTTGAAACGTGACACGTTGGGAACTATCCTATAGGGCATAATAGGGATACCTCCCTATCCTAGGGTAAGGTATCCGGACAGGGCCGCCCCTTGCGGGGTAGGAACTCTGTATAGACAGGCAGGTGAACAATAGCAATGCCACCATCCCCAATTAGGGATCACTAGGAATATTGGTTCCCTACACTGTCTACATCTGCAAACGACCAACGACCACATCTAATAACCGGCCCAGACGTGGTGTATTTCTTCCAGCGTCTGGGTTTCCCTTACCCTTTAAGAGGTTTTTATGATATATGTCCCTCTGATAGAGCAAGTTGTCTCGACGCCAGTTGCATTGAAGCAACAAGGACATGGAGTCCACTTTAAGTATAGTGGTGTTGGTACCCAGATGTAGGATTACCAGAGTGGTGTAGAGTGACCTACAATGTCCCTGTAGATGTTATAAGCACGTGTCACAGTGCTCCTACCTGGATATCCTTGGATCCCAGATGTTGCTGTCCGTTGAAGTGCAAAAGGGGTGATTAACTTGGATGATGAAGGAATAATTGAGTCCAGACTTTGTATAATGTTGAACAGCTTTACTTGAATAAACTTGTATCAGAGACAATCTTCTGACTTTATCTTGGTCCTCAGAAGACTTTGGCTTAACTTTTGGCAGGCAGACAATATCAGCTCTGCTACATCTGAACTCCCTCAGCTCTGCTACGCTGGCTGGAATAAATTGGAAACTTTTCCTTTTCTGCTTCAACTTAGCTTTCTGTAGTCTGACTCCTTCTTTATCTTTATCTGTGGCTTTGTCTTCATCCGTCCTCATTCAGGGAATGCTTCTTCCTGACTTCAAGCTCTCTTAGCTTGGTTCTAGGCAATGCAAGCCCAGCAGGGGACATGCAACCATTTAGACCTCACAGGCAGAGCCTGTCAAGACAGGACAAGGCCTGCTTTCTTTCCCAGCCGTGGATTAGCTGGACACCCAACGTCTCCCCAGGAGGGGTAGGGTGGAACTCACTCATAACTAATCTCCTGTCTCTGTAGAGAGGACAAGAATGGAAAGAGGGGTTCCATTTTAGGTGAACTAGCATTGCCATTGTTGCCGCCATCTGCTGGTGAACCAGGCACATGACACTTTAACACAAACAGTTGCAATAAAATAGATATGCACTGTCTGACAGTCCTGCAATAAATACATATGATGACATGAGGTTAACCATCGGAGGTAGTAGCGAGGTGCACATGTGTTAACAGCACTCTGGGGCGTTACAGAAGCTGCATGAGGAGGCCACAGAGTGGTACAATGACAGTGTGGAGGTAGCAGCAGCATGAGGAGACCACAGAGTGGCACAATGACAGAGTCTGGAGGTGGTGGCAGCATTAGGAGGCCACAGAGTTGCAGAGTGACAGAGTCTTGAGGTGGGGGCAGCATTAGGAGGCCACAGAGTGGCACAATTACAGAGTGTGAAGGTGGCAGCAGCATGAGCAGACCACAGAGTGGCAAAAAACCCAGTCTGGAGGTGGCAGCAGCATCAGGAGGCCACAGAGTGGCAAGGTGACATAGTGTGGAGGTGGCAGCAGCATGAGCAGACCACCGAGTGGAACAATGACAGAGTCTGGAGGTGGTGGCAGCATTAGGAGGCCGCAGAGTGGCACAATTGCAGAGTGTGGAGGTGGCAGCAGCATGAGCAGACCACAGAATGGCACAATGACAGAGTCTGAAGGTGGCAGTACCATGAGGAGGCCGCAGAATGGCACAATGACAGAGTCTGGATGTGGCAGCAGCATGAGGAGGCCACAGAGTGGGAAGGTGACATAGTGTGGAGGTGGCAGCAGCATAAGCAGACCACAAAGTGGCACAATGGCAGAGTCTGGAGGTGGTAGAAGCATGAGGAGGCCGCAGAGTGGCACAATGACAGAGTCTGGAGGTGGCAGCAGCATGAGGAGGCTGCAGAATGGCACAATGACAGGGTCTGGAGGCGGCAGCAGCATGAGGAGGCCGCAGAGTGGCAAAGTGACATAGGGTAGAGGTGGCAGCAGCATCAGGAGGCCACAGAGTGGCAAGGTGACATAGTGTGTAGGTGGGTGGCAATACCAGTACCCTCTGAAGATGGTGGGTGACAGAAGGAGCACTTGGCATCAGATGTGTGGCATCAGGTGGGTGGCAGCTTTAGAATAGTAGCTGAGTCATGTAGCCAGAAAAAAAACTGGTCTCTTTTGTCAAAGTGTTGGTGTGGCACCATGGATGATCTAGTCTGATGCATCAGGCATTGGTGGGTGGAAATCCTGACTGATCCACGCCTTATTTATCTTGACAAAGGTCAGTCTCTCCACATTTTGGGTGGATATGCGAGTTCTTCATTCGGTTAACTATGGCCCCTGCCCCACTAAACACCAGCTCTGATGCCACACTACTGGTTGGGCAGGACAGCTTTTCCAGGGCAAAGTCGGCCAGTTGTGGCCACAAATCCAGTTTGGCTGCCCAATAGTCCAGCTGATCTTCAATATCAGCTGGCAGGGTGCACTCCAAGTGCAGCGTCCCACTCAGGACACGTGGCACTCCTCCTCAGGTAAAAGCCTAGTCCAGTAAGGGACCGGAGAAAGGAGAGACTTAAAAAACCAAAGGATAAAAGCCACTATCCAGGCATTAAAGACCTTTGGGAATCCAGGTGAAGGATACCATAGCCACCGGCAACCTCACCAAATTACACTGAAACAGAACCTTCAGGCTAAGCTAAACCCAGCCAAACCTATTAACAGTGGATCAACAGAATTCCTCTAAATTGTATTCTGTCTGGATGTATATGCCGCAACTGGAACCAACATCAGTAAAAGTTATGAGTTGTATCCTACCACTGTCTACTTCATTCTTACCATTGGTTGTACCACCATTAACGGTACTGGCGTTACAACAAATACCATCAAGGGACTCAGCCGCAACAAGCACCCTAAGCACCCCTGACATCAAGGGCACCTCAACCTCCATCTTGGCTGATGCTTCCCTACCACACAGGGTGCCCCGGAGGATTTCGTGCTGTCTTCCTCAACACTGTGTGTAACGGATCGCCGGGCACCCCTAGACTGAGTACCTCCGTTGACTGATGCTCCTAGCATTTTCCTGAGGTTTCCAAGCACTCTGGCAGACACCACAATCACCGAACCGAAGCAGCATATAAATCCTCTTCAAGCATATGGATACTGTAGGCAGTTGAATAGGAACCATACGAATAGGTTTACACTCCTAGCAGTTAAACTGGGACAGCATGCAATAAATCCTCCCCCAAGAATGAGACGACACTTCACCTTGAGGGTTAAAACAGGAACTCTCTTTATTTTAACACAAGCATTGATTTATACACATCTTCCAACAAGGTTACCACTCACAGGGCTCTGCAAAAACAGCCAATCATATGTATCTAAAGTATTTAAACCTTCCCAGCAATTGTACACAAAATCCCCTTCCCTCTGTCTGTAACGCAATAAACAAAACACAATGAGCATTGTCTGAGACGTAATTAACCAACACAATAAGCATTGTCTGAGACGCAATCCACAAAAAACAATTACCAAACCTAATGGACTAACTTGAACCCTGGCATACACATATACAATTTAACCGAACACATAATAACATACATAATATTAAAGACGGCCTGAATGCAATCTGCTACACAGTCTTAAAGGGGCATTGTTCCTAAAAGTCATAAAATGTCCACGGATGGCCATTAAAGGGCCAGTAGCAGCAATATAAAATACCACATGCCCAAATATTGCATTAAAACATACCAATTTACCAGGGGCCATAGTCAGCAGGTAGGAGGCGGGCAGCCAGGCCTCTCCAATGCCCAGTGGCGAGGCGGGTTCCGCCACATTTCTCCCCTTTCCCATTGAGACTGTCCAGACTCCAGACCTCCAGGCGGTCGGGGGCTCTGATAGTCAGCCGGCCTTTCTCAAAGGGTGTAGTTGTCCCTATGGCCCCCTGCCGCTTGTGCCCAGTTGTAGATCCATGGCTTGGGGGGAAGGTAACCAGGGTGCCCTCTCCCCTGGTTGAACAAAGCTGTTGCTGGGGGGAAGGGGTAACAAACTCCTCTCCCTTACACACTTTCAGCCGCTGGGGAGAGGGGGTACAAGCTAGTCCTGTAACAAGGGGGTCGGTGGAGCAGAGGCTAGCGGCGCTCTGCCCGGATGCCAGCTCTTCTGCTGGAGGGACTGGAGTACAGTCCTGCTGGGTAGTAAGGGGACAAGTAGGGCAGAGGCCAGCGGCGCTCTGCCCAGATGCCAGCTCTTCTGCTGGGAGGGGGCCAGAGGGGGCTAACGACTCCTTTACTGACCCCAGTACCTGGTTTGGAGTTGGCTGTGGAGGGGAGGGGTTGCTTACCTCCTCCTCCTGGTACTGCTGCTGTTGGGGAGAGAGACCGACTGTCTCCCCTCCCTGTAAAGCACACTGCTGCTGTGGAGTGAGACCGGCTGTCTCCCCTCCCTGTAGTTCACACTGCCGCTGTGGAGTGAGACCGGCTGTCTCTACTCCCTGTAGTTCACACTGCCGCTGGGGAGTGAAACCGGCTGTCTCCACTCCCTGTGAGGCCGGTAGAGAGATCTCGGTCCCATCTCCACCTGCCATCTGTGGGTCTTCCCAGGACCAGTCTGTGAGGTCCCTCAACATTTGCGAGTAAGGACCACCTGCGTCCACACCTGGCAACTCCGACTGCTGCTGCGGGTCTGGGCCAGCTGCCCAGCATCCCGGTGGAGAGCCCTCGGTCCCGTCTCCACCTGCCTGTTGTGATTCCTCACAGGACCAGTCTATGAGGACCCCTACTTCGGGTTCCTCTCTCTGCCTCAAGGGGAGACTGCTTACCTCCTCGGATGCAGCCTCTGCTCGGCTGCTGTAACACTCCTTCCGCTGGGCAATTTCTCTCTCTTTCGCCGGTTGGAATTCTCGTTCCATCCTTGCGTGTCGCTTGGCTGTGACCTGGTTCCAGATGGCCTGGCATATATCCATGGACACATTATCTCCATACTGGGCCACTCGCTGCCTCACCTCGACCAGCCAGTCATCTTCAGAGCCTTCCATACTTGTCTGCTGCAAGAGGCTGGATACCTCTGCTCCCAGGGGCGCTGCACGAGTACTAGCGTTTGCCCTCAATTTGTAACTCCACACGTTACCGGTGTCTCTGAGCTGCATCTCCTCGCACTAGGACGCCATCCCACTACTTGCCACCAATGTAACGGATCGCCTGGCACCCCTAGACTGAGTACCTCCGTTGACTGATGCTCCTAGCGTTTTCCTGAGGTTTCCAAGCACTCTGGCAGACACCACAATCGCCGAACCGAAGCAGCATATAAATCCTCTTCAAGCATATGGATACTGTAGGCAGTTGAATATGAACCATACGAATAGGTTTACACTCCTAGCAGTCAAACTGGGACAGCATGCAATAAATCCTCCCCCAAGAATGAGACGACACTTCACCTTGAGGGTTAAAACAGGAACTCTCTTTATTTTAACACAAGCATTGATTTATACACATCTTCCAACAAGGTTACCACCCACAGGGCTCTGCAAAAACAGCCAATCATATGTATCTACAGTATTTAAACCTTCCCAGCAATTGTACACAAAATCCCCTTCCCTCTGTCTGTAACGCAATAAACAAAACACAATGAGCATTGTCTGAGACGTAATTAACCAACACAATAAGTATTGTCTGAGACGCAATCCACAAAATACAATTACCAAACCTAATGGACTAACTTGAACCCTGGCATACACATATACAATTTAACCGAACACATAATAACATACATAATATTAAAGATGGCCTGAATGCAATCTGCTACAC
Source organism: Bufo bufo (assembly GCF_905171765.1). Lineage (NCBI taxonomy): Eukaryota > Metazoa > Chordata > Amphibia > Anura > Bufonidae > Bufo > Bufo bufo. Next base: position 12,919,791 of record NC_053389.1, read on the forward strand.
AGTCTTAAAGGGGCATTGTTCCTAAAAGTCATAAAATGTCCACGGATGGCCATTAAAGGGCCAGTAGCAGCAATATAAAATACCACATGCCCAAATATTGCATTCAAATGTACCAATTTACCAGGGGCCATAGTCAGCAGGTAGGAGGCGGGCAGCCAGGCCTCTCCAATGCCCAGTGGCGAGGCGGGTTCCGCCACACTGTGCTGCCAGCCCAGGGAGGCTTTCTGCTAGCTGTGAGTGAACTGATGAACTGTGTGTTAATATTTGGCCCATCATCGGCCCACCGTGCACCTCACGTGTTGCCCCTGCGGTTCTGTCTGGCTGCACAAGTATGCCACCACCTGCTGGTTCAGGTTCTGCTCCAGGTCTAGATGCTTCTGCTAGTGAGTAGTTTCTTCACTTGGCAGGTGAAGAGAGCTGCTCATCAGCGACTCTAGACTCAGGCTGCTGCTCATGGAGCTGGTACTGCTCCTGCCACCCCACGCCTCCCCAGCAGCCATTGTTGTGGAACGTGAGCGCAGAGGGTACCCCCCGGTCAGCCCTGCGAGAGGATGGACGATGGCGCAGATAGGCAGCTGCCAACTTACTACATAGAGTAGTTCAGTTTGTGCTCCCTCTCAGCGGGTGTAAAAAAGGCCCCCATTTTGGACCGGTAGCGAGGGTCCTCCTGTCTAGGTCTTTTATGTTTATGGCCTTTCTCTGTTCGTACAGTCAGTCCAACATATGGAGGGTAGAATTCCAAACGTCGCATATCAGCTATGTTGGGGAATGCAGTTCTGCCGCTGCAGCTCAAGGAGGGTGTGCTTGCAGTGTATGAAGTGCATGCAAAGTTTCCTGGACATTTTTAGGATGTTTTGCAGATGGGTGGAAGACTTCAGGATCCACATGACAACCAGATTGAACATGTGTGCCATGCAGAGCGCATGGCTCAGCCCTCCTTGATGCAGCGCCGACACCATGTTTTTCCCGTTGTCGGTCACCATGGTTCAGATTCTGAGTTGTCGCAGAGAAAGCCACCCAGTGGTCCGTAAAGGACATGTATTGACCCTTACTGTAGTTACAGCTCCACACGTCGGCGCTGGATGAGGAAGTGGATGACCGAGTCAACCATTCAAAAACCACTGGGTTGACAGTCAAGTCACGACTGCTAAATGACACTTGACCACGGCTAATAAGCCATTTATTTCCACTAATACATGCCAAAAAGGCTTGTAATTTTCTCACTTTACCACACAATGGCAAATACTTTTTTTGTGCCACTAAACTGTGTAAAGTAATTAACACTAATTTAGAAAAAAGACGACTGAGGGGAGATCTAATTAATATGTATAAATATATCAGGGGTCAGTACAGAGATCTGTCCCATCATCTATTTATCCCCAGGACTGTGACTGTGACGAGGGGACATCCTCTGCGTCTGGAGGAAAGAAGGTTTGTACACAAACATAGAAGAGGATTCTTTACGGTAAGAGCAGTGAGACTATGGACTCTTTACGGTAAGAGCAGTGAGACTATGGAACTCTCTGCCTGAGGAGGTGGTGATGGTGAGTACAATAAAGGAATTCAAGAGGGGCCTGGATGTATTTCTGGAGTGTAATAATATTACAGGCTATAGCTACTAGAGAGGGGTCGTTGATCCAGGGAGTTAATTTGATGCCTGATTGGAGTCAGGAAGGAATTTTTTATTCCCCTAAAGTGGGAAAAATTGGCTTCTACCTCACAGGTTTTTTTTTTCCTTCCTCTGGATCAACTTGCAGGATGCAAGGCCGAACTGGGTGGACAAATGTCTTTTTTAGGCCTTATGTACTATGTTACTATGTTACTAATACAAGCAAAAAAAAAATACACTGCAAAAATGGCTTTAAAACATATAACTGCACCACTGACAGACAAATATATTTGTTATTTTTCCGCTAATACATGCCACAAAAGGCTTTAAAACATATACCGTATTTTTCGCCATATAAGACGCACCGGCCCATAAGACGCACCTAGGTTTTTGAGGAGGAAAATAAGAAAAATAATATTTTTAACCAAAAGGTGTGCTTTTGGTGGGTTTGAACTAATGGCGGTCTGTGCATGACACTATTATGGGGGATCTGTGGATGATGCACTGTTATGAGGTGGGGGATTTGTGGAAGGCACTGTTATGTGGGGGATCTGTGGATGGCACTGCTATGGGGGGGAGCTGTGGATGGCATTATGATCGGGGGGTCTGTGGATGGCATTATGATGGTGGGGGGATCTGTGGATGGCATTATGATGGTGGGGGGATCTGTGGATGGCATTATGATGGTGGGGGGATCTGTGGATGGCATTATGATGGTGGGGGGGATCTGTGGATGGCATTATGATGGGGGATCTGTGGATGGCACTGTTATGGGGCAGTGGATCTGTGGATGAGACTTCTATATGTGTCATCCACAAATCCCCCCATAACAGTCCCATCCACAGATCCCCCCATCATAATGCCATCCACAGACCCCCCCCCATCATTATCCCATCCACAGATCCCTAAGGAGGGTCTGTAGTAGGCGGGGAGAGCGGCAGGGCAGTGCAGGCACTGTACTCTGGCCCCGCCGCTCAGTATGTACTGTATTATACGTAGTGTTAATTATCATATCTAAACTGCGCTCCCTATGTGTACCGTGCTTACCGGTACATATGTCACGCTCCTGTAGTAAGCACTAGCATCTAGCAGGCCGGCCGGGCGGCCGTAACTCACTGAGGTCACGTGCCTGCTCCGCCTACTTCATTCATAAAGTAGGCGGAGCAGGCACGTGACCTCCGTGAGTTACGGCCGCCCGGCCGGCCTGCTAGCTGCTAGTGCTTACTACAGGAGCGTGACATATGTACCGGTAAGTGATGATTAACACTACGGATAATACAGTACATACTGAGCGGCGGGGCCAGAGTACAGTGCCTGCACAGCCCCGCCGCTCTCCCCGCCTACTACAGACCCTCCTCACTAATACATCGCAGTCTGCGATGCTGCAGCATCGCAGACTGCAATGTAAATTGCCAGCATTCGCCCTATAAGACGCAGGGGCACTTTTCCCCTACTTTTGGGGGGGATAAAGTGTGTCTTATGGGGCGAAAAATACGGTAACTGCACCACTGACAGGCAAATATATATATTTTTTTTCGCTAATACACACCACAAAAGGCTTCACAACATATAACTGCACCGCTGAATGGCAAATGTAATTTTGTTTTGCCACTAATACACAGCAAAAATGGCTTGAAAACATAAAACTGCACCACTGACCAGCAAATATATTTTTTATTTTTCCGCTAATACACGCCACAAAAGTCTTTAAAACATATAACTGCACCGCTAAACGACAAATATACAGTATTTTTGCTTTGCCACTAATACCGCTGACCGGTAAAGATAATTTTTCTTTTTCTGCTAATACATGTCACAAAAGGCTTTAAAACATAACTGCACCGCTGAACGGCAAATATATTTTTTCAGCACAATGAAGTCTTTCCTAGCACTGTTCCTAGTGCCTGCAGACGTCTCTCCCTGCACTAAGTACACTGATAAATGGCAGAATCTAAGATGGCTGAGGCTATTTATAGGACTGGCTGGCTGCTGATTGGCTGCATGCATGGCATTATGGGTGATCCCGGCTTTCCTGAGTTCCTTTCTCCATGTCCTCACATGAGCAGCAGCCATTTTAGGAAAAAATGTGATTCGTTACCATAAAGAGCGAGGAAATTCGGCTTCAGTGCAAATTGATTTTTTCCTGAAATTTGCATCGAATTCTATTTAGTCAACTTCGATTTGATCATTTCTATTAATGAGCTTCACTCCAGATTTATCATTTTGGCTTTCTTTAATAAGTCAGCAAAAAAGTTGCATTCTCACTCCAGGAGGGTGGAATAGGAAAACTGGAGGAGTTTTTCTAGACAAAAGTCTTAGGTTTAAGGATAAGACAAATGTATAAAATGTATCAAACATGAGACATATGATATATGTCAACTCAAGCAACACTGACTTCAGATATTACACTCATGATAGATTCCCCTCTGGGAAAGCAGCTGAAAACTAGGAAAGTTCGCATTTATGTCCTGGTATTAAACTCTGTGCAGTCCGGTGTACAGAGCACCAATAAATGGAAAATTGACTTTGATACTTGGGGGTGTTGGAGAACCCTTTAATGGGTTGTCTGGTTTCCTATAGTAATACCTCTCCTCAGGATCAGATCAGCAGGGGTCAGAATCCTAGCACCCCAGCCGCTCACCTGTATGAAGAGAATGCAGCACTCATGCTGAATTTTATAACAAGACACGGAGGCTTCGTATTGCATAACTCTTTCTTTACTAAATTCCTCAGCAGCAAAGAGTTAACATAAAAAAGTGAAGGACAAACCCCCAAATAACCCCTCCCATAAGCCAGTCCATAAATAGGTCCTTCCTCTACATATCTTCCTCTTTCTTTGCTGCTCCCCAGCAGATAAGTGCACCTTATTGATTTATGATATTATTACTTATTGTGTTGAGATTAGGGTTTTTCAGATCTTAGGGGTTATACTTTCCCTTGGTCTGTTACCTTAGGCTTATTTACACTGTATATATTGTATCCTGCATTTGTATTTTGTCTTTTTCTTTTCTTTTATCTAGGGCATTGTTATCCTTCTGTTTGTGCGCACCTTCGACGCTATTCCGCTTACCCTTACTAGTTTTACTTAGTTTTTTCTCACTGTACCTCATCGGTCCTCACTGTTTTTCCATCGCCATTGCCCCTCTATATCTCCAGCGTTCGCGCTTCTTGCCGTCCGAAATCTCGCGATTTCCGGGATTTCGGCGGCATATCTCCTTTAGGGGCGGGGCGCACCGGGCCCGAGATCTCGGGCGCCATCTTGCTACCCCCGTCTTCTGACCTTTCTTCCCAGTGTAGGCCGTTCTCGGCCACCATCTTGGTACACCGTGGGTGTAGGGGGCGTTTCTCTTTCCTCCCCTCCACCCACCGTTCGTCTTCCGGTTCGCTGCCTGCACGTATGCATCGGCTCCTGCGGCTGTCCTGCTCATAGTCGGTCGGTCGTTTGTGTCATTGTCTGTCCTTGCTCCAGGAGTGACTAACTCCTATCATGTCTTTGCCCAATGACATCCCCTTATTGCAGGGAAATCCTACCACCAGCTCCATAACACCCCCTGCTGTTGTTAACCCCAGGCAAGCTGAATCCCATGTAATGGATTTGCAGCAGTCCATTTCGTCTGCTATTGCCAGCGCCATGGGTAATATGTCCTCCATTATATCCCAATCAGTTTCTCAGGCGCTTAGAGCACAAAACCCAATCGCCACCCCCCACTGTTTGCCCGGCCCCTGGTACCTCCAGAAATTTTGATGTGGATGGCTTAGTTCCATCAAATGACGACGTGCATAGGTCACGTAAGAGAGCCTGTCCGCGCCAGGCGGAAAAAGCGCGCCCCTGGAAGTTCTGACTCTGATATTGAGTCCAATGAGGAGGTATTGAGTGAGGATCATTATTCCTCTGATATGGATCTTGAGGGGGTCCAAATAGCCAACGAGTTTTCTGGGTTCTCCCCCCCTCCCCCTCCCCCTTCAGGCTCTGGTCCAGAAGCTGGTACCTCGGGTCCTCACTCCCTTGTTGATCCGCAGGGTGTTCCCCTGTTTGATCCCGACAACCTTCACCATCCCAGGTCGGCTGAATGGTTACCCATACCTCACGTGGCACACTATTTGGAGAATAGAGTGAGGAAACCCCTCTCCAAAGAGACCTGGAATAAGTTAAAGGCAGAATGCCCCCGTCCCCTTATACCAAATAAGGTATGCGAAACACCGAATGTGGATCCCAAGATGATCCAATTCCTTTCTAAATCGGGCTTTAATCCCCGCAAAGGCCTTGATTCCGCTCTCAGGGCTTGTCAAGATAAGCTCCTAGACAGTCTAGGACCCCTGACAAAAATGTTTGAAATGGCTGAAACTGCCAGATCTGAGGGTACGGCCATAGACCCAAAAGAACTAAGTGGCTGGGCGCAACGCGCCATTTGTTTGAATGTTAATTCCTCTCTCTCCATTGAACGGAGAAAAGCTCTTCTTATGAAGATTGAGCCCAAATTGTCCAATATGGCACTGACTGAAACGGGCAAGGAGGCCCAGGGGCTCCTCTTTGGTGATAGTTTCATAAAAGATTTAGGGAAGTTTGTAGGAGCGTTTACTGCCCTCGACAAAGCGAAAAGCTCCATGCGCAGGGTGTTTCATGGGCGTGTCTCTAGCAGGGCCGGCAGCTTCAGGGGCCGACTGTCCGGCCGTGTCCACTTCCAGACGCATGGAAACGCTCGAGGCTCCTATCAACAACGTACTTCGTTCCAGGACCAGAGACAGCAGTCCTCCTTCTTCCCTTCCAGGGGTCAGTCGTACCGACCCAGAGGATTCAGAGGCTCTGTTGGTTCAAGACGTCCACTCGGTAAGTCGTCAAAATCTATGGTTTTCTTCCAGCCATTGTATCGGGGGCAGACTCCGACATTTTTTACCTACCTGGAGCCGTGTCACCTCCGATCCGTGGGTGCTTGCCACGGTCCAAGGATTCCAGATAGATCTGGTAGTTGCTCAGTTGTCTTTTCCAGAACCTCATCCGCTAGTCTTATCGGAATCGGCTCGGTCTCTCATGGACCTAGAACTCCAGTCCCTTGTGGTCAAAGGAGCTATAGAGAGAGCTTCCCCCCATTCGGTCGGAATAGTCAGCTCCATCTTTTTAGTAGAAAAGAAGGGAGGCCAATTCCGTCCGGTAATAAATTTACGGAGACTGAACAGGTTTGTATGTTATCGCCATTTCAAAATGGAAGGGATTCATCTTCTCAGGGACCTTCTTCTCCCGGGGGATTGGATGGCGAAGCTAGATCTGAGGGATGCTTACCTGACAGTGCCTGTTTCCCCTCAGTCCAGACTACTCCTTCAATTTCGCTGGCACAACCTTCTCTGGCAATTCACGTGCCTATCGTTTGGCCTCTCGTCAGCCCCTTGGTGTTTTACCAAGTTAATGAGACCGGTAGTGGCTTGGCTTCGCAGTCAGGGTATTCGTCTGGTGATTTATCTGGACGACATCCTCTTCATGGCTCAATCCCCATCGGAGCTCCTTTCTCATCTGCACACTGCGATGTCTCTCATTACAGATCTTGGGTTTGTACTCAACACCGAGAAATCCTGTCTACAACCGTCCAGGTCAATAGAGTTTCTGGGTATTGTCGTGAACTCCAGCGAACTTTCCCTTTTCCTCCCGAGAGCCAAGGTCAAGTCCATACGGAAGGAACTTCGCCACGCGCTGAGACTTCCTCAGTTGTCGCTTCGTCACTTAGCTCGCATTATTGGCCTCCTCTCCTCCTCCATCCAGGCGATTTTCCCGGCTCCTCTTTACTACCGAGCATTACAACGGCTCAAGATCGCCCACTTACAAGCGGGTACCTCCTACGCGGATCTGGTGACTCTGGATTGCGAGACGAGGGACGAACTTGCGTGGTGGATATCCAACCTCGACGCGTGGAATGGCAAGGCCATCGTGGGACCCCAACCCGACCTGGTGGTGGAATCAGATGCCAGCCTTTTCGGCTGGGGTGCTTACTGCAATGGGGTCTCCACCGGAGGTCCTTGGTCAGGCAACGAAACTCACCTTCATATCAACGCTCTGGAACTTTTGGCAGGTTCCTTTGCCATACGCAGCTTCACCAGCGACAGGATTTCGGCTTGCATCAGACTCAGGATGGACAATGTGTCTGCAGTACGTTATGTCAATGCCATGGGGGGCACCCATTCTTCAATTCTGTCCCATTTAGCGAAGGAGTTTTGGACTTTTTGCCTCGACAAGGGCTTCACGGTAATCACGGAATATATTCCGGGTCTCAGCAATACCTTCGCAGATTGGAGCTCTCGCCACTCATCGGATTTCAGCGACTGGAAATTAGATCCGACGGTATTCTCCTCCATCATGTCGACTTGGGGACCCCTATCTATAGACCTTTTTGCTTCTCGGTGGAACGCTCAGCTTCCGCGCTTCTACAGTTGGAGACCAGACCCGTTGTCGGAAGCAGTGGATGCCCTTCTTCAGGATTGGTCGGATCATCGAGCTTACGCTTTCCCTCCGTTTGCTCTCATTCCACGGGTGCTGTCTCAAGTTCGTCGTCAACAGGCGGACTTGGTGCTGGTCGTGCCCTTTTGGCAAGCCCAATCGTGGTTTCCTCAACTCCTGGAACTTCTAGTGGAAGACCCCCGGCTTCTCCCATCATTTCCGGATCTCCTTCGCGGACCCCTGGATCAACATCATCCGCTGGTGATGGACGGCTCTCTCACTCTCCTCTCCTGCAGAGTTTCAGGGAACAGTGGAATGTCTCGGGCGTATCGAGAACAACTCGTATCCTTTTGGAGAGCGCATGGGCTCCCGGCACCAGACGGGCCTATCAATCAGCCTGGAATCGCTGGTCTGGTTGGTGCTCGGGACGGAGTGTGAATCCCTTTTCAGCACCTGTGACGGACATGGTCGATTTCCTGTCATCCCTGTTTGAGGAAGGTAAGGCCTATAGGTCCATTAACCTTTTCCGCTCTGCCATCTCTTCTCGCCACCAGGGTTTTGCGGGTTGCCCGGCGGGTCAACACCCCTTGGTGTGTCGACTCCTTAAAGGATCTCGCTTATCTCGTCCACCCAGGCCACGTTTCACTAACTCCTGGGATGTGATGCTGGTCCTTCGTTTTTTCACGGCCTGGCCCCTCAATTCGGATTTATCTCTCCGCCAAATTTCGGCAAAGTTGGTCACCCTTCTGTGCTTAATTTCCTGCAAAAGGGTCTCGGACGTACGAGCCTTGGATTTTGATGCCTTATCTTTTACTCCTAGCGGAGTTTCCTTTAACGTATCTCGCCGCACCAAAACTTACATTCGGTCGGTTTGCTATCCGGCCTTTCCGGATAACGTTTCCCTTTGTCCGGTGCAATGTTTGCAGGAGTATTTAGGACGCACGTCTTCCTTACGTAATCCTCTTTCTCCACAACTTTTTATTTCTTTCCGCAGACCTTTTCTTCCGGTCACTAGTGTTACCCTTTCCCGTTGGGTTAAATGGATTTTGTCTCAGGCCGGAGATGATACGTCTATCTTCACGGCTCATTCGATTAGAGGAGCCTCTGCTACATCCATGACTGTTGCCGGAGCCCGGTTGGAGGATGTCCTACGGTTGGCGGATTGGTCTAGAGCTTCTACGTTTAGGAAGTTTTACTTCAGACCGCCTCCTCATGCTTTTTCTACTGTAATGTCGTCACTTTAAACTTGCAATACGAAGCCTCCGTGTCTTGTTATAAAATTGCATGATTTTCATATTTTATGACGTAAAGTCATGATTTTATTAAAGACACGGAGGCGAGTATTGCCCACCCGACTTTTTCCCCCCCCACATTTTTCAGGTCCTGACGTTTGTATTATCGTATATTTTTATATTTTGTATTATATATATTACTGTTATTTATTTACGTCCTATTTGTTGGATATTATTTATATTATAGATTTTATTGATCTTTTATCAACATATGATTGGATATGTTTCCATTTCTATGTATTACCTTCGTCTTCTTTTTTGTTGTCTCCTTAGGCTGACTTCTGGTTTTCACCACGTGATGTGTCCGAGAAATTCTTAAGTTCTGGTTGACCGCTGTTCCGGTTGAGCTCCGGTGTTCAGGTTCTAGTTCCACGGATCCCAGTTAGTGTCCGGTTGGAGGTGTATCGGTTCGGTTTCGTGTATGGATTGGCTAGTCACATCAAAGAAAGAGGAAGATATGTAGAGGAAGGACCTATTTATGGACTGGCTTATGGGAGGGGTTATTTGGGGGTTTGTCCTTCACTTTTTTATGTTAACTCTTTGCTGCTGAGGAATTTAGTAAAGAAAGAGTTATGCAATACTCGCCTCCGTGTCTTTAATAAAATCATGACTTTACGTCATAAAATAGGAAAATCATGCAATTAACTGCTGCAATGTGATTACAGCTCCTGCGTTTCATTCACTTAAATGGGACAAAGTGTAACTACTACTACTGCTCCTTCCTATTCAAGTGAATGGAATGGAGAAGCTATAATTATAACTGCTCACTGCTGCAATGTCAACAAAAGAAAGTCAGACACCCCTTTAATAGGATGGGCATCAACTGCTGATGTCATGACCTTTAATGAAAAGACGAGGTTGACAAGGGCAGGATTTCAAAGTCAAGATCAAGATCCTCATCTAGAGACTATACATTTAGGACGATCAGAAGCAAAAAGATCCTTACAAAAGAATCTCTTGTTAATCTAACATCCAGGCTTTTTTAATATTTTTTTCAGGGTAAGATTATGCTTACCGCCTCTCTTTGTATTACATCGGCGCCAACCAGATTCGATGTTGGGAACTGGTTGATGGGGAGCTCTCTCATTTGTTTTACCTTAGTTGACTGTTATTTACTTTACTTATTTATTTTTTTCCTAAATCTAAGAATTCATAGTCAAACAACAAGTGGCAAGTAATAATTATTAATTACAGCAAAACGACAGGTAATAAATCAAAAATACAATGAAACGCCTTTGGTTCAGCCACTTTAAACGGTGGCCAAAATGTGGTGAGACTCTGAAATAAGTGGTCAATGTAAAAAGTACAGAAGACAGGAGAATCAAAAATCCCTCCAGAAAAATCCAGATGGATGGTGGTTGTATCAAAGAGAGGGGCTTTTGCAGAGATTCCACAGTGTTATGAAATGAGCTGCCTAAGAAAGTTAACCCCTTTTTTGAAAGAAAAAAGGGACCCTGGAACTCAGCTGATCTTTGGGGGTCTGGTTCAACTAATCATACTGATTTCCCCTGCAGCAGCAACTACTGTAAAAGGGAAGTGTAATATTTCATGCATGTATTGGAAAGGCTGGTCATCTAATAAGTCAGCCACAATGAGAATTGCTCTTACAGCCAATCTCTGTGGATACCCCAATCTATGACATCAGTGTGCCTTACTATATCAGAAGGACCAGAGGTATTTTGTCTAACCATCTCTATTCTATAGTCACTAAACTCTTGTATTAGTTGATTTTGGCACAAGCCTTGAGGAGTTACATGGTTCATGTTTATTGAAATTCATCTGGCTCATGTCTTCTCTGAAGACCTTCTTAAATATTGTCTGGAAAGAGCCACATAATTTTTGTTTGGTGTCCCGACCAATGAAGATGTAGAGAATGGGATTAATACAACAATTAAAAAGCATCAGATGTGCACTTATTTTCAGTCCAGTTACAAAGATATAGTAATTCCTTATGTTTCTACTTAGAAGTGTTTCAAGAAGGACAAACAAATGATAAGGGAACCAACAAATGAAGTAAGCAATTACCATGGCTACAATGACCTGAAGAGGTTTTGAAGATTTGATGATGCCTATATGTTTGATAAACAAGACAAGGACTGTGAAGGACATGATGACAATAATGAATGGAAGAAGGAAGAAAAAGAAAATCCTTGTAATAACTAGGCAAGAAGTAGTGTGATACAATCTATCTCCATAACTGTAAGTAATTAAATGTGAAGAAATAGAAATAACCCAAATGATGAAGACTACAGTCAGAGCAAATATCATTGTCCGGTGCTTCCGACACCATCTTGGAAATATGACACAGATACAACGGTCTACACTGATTACAGTGAGCTGGAGGACAGTGATGGCCATACTGAGATAAAAAACAAACCAGGTGATCTCAGACATGTAATTTCTCAATGGCCAGTGACCATCAAGTGCTCTGTTTATAAAGATCAAAGAAAGATACAGTGCAAAAGTAAAATTAACTATAGCTAGGTTGAGGAACCAGACTACATTGACGGTCGTCTCCATCCTGAGGAGGCAGAACCAGATGACCAGACCATTTCCTGTGGTCCCCAGTAAACAAACCACTGAGGAGACCACTAACTGATAGTCAATAGTGTCCAAGTGTTCCAAGGTGTCATTATCATTTATGATAGCTGTGACCTTATTGCTATCATTAATCAAGGAGTTAAAAATGGTCCCCTTCATCATCATTGTAGATCCAGTTATAATATAACCTAGAAATCTGAAAGAAAAGAAAATGAGTTAGAAAGATTGTAATTAGAGATTAGTAAATTTCTTGAAAATTCGATTCGGCTGATTCACCGAATTTTCTCCAAAAATTAGCTTAGTGACGAATTACTTCGCCACAAAGCGCATTTTTTTTGTAAGTTGCGGGTGCAATGACAGAAAGCTGCGATAGCGCCGCCCCCGGCATTGTACCCCTCAGATGCCGCGTTCATACATGATCGAGGCATCTGAGTGTAAAATTAAGAATAAAAAAAAATTTATTCAAACTTATCGCCTCCATTTGCTCGTGACGGGCCAGCCGCCACCATCTTGCTTGAAGATCTTGGCCGAAATCCCGTGCGGCGTGAGATTACATCATCACCCTGGCCTGCCTGATGACACATGATGTCATCACGCCGGCCGGCGTGATGATGTAATCTCGCAACGCACGTGAATTTCAGCCGAGATCTTCAAGCAAGATGGAGGCTTGCGGCCCGTCGCGAGCAAATGGAGGAGGTACAGAAGGTTAGAATTTTTTTGTTTTTTATACTATTTTAGGTTAAATCGATTCGCTGACACGAAGCACGAGGAAATTCGGCTTCTAGGTGAAACAAATTTATCCTAAAATTCGGATCGAATTCCACTTCGTGGGACTCGATTCACTCATCTCTAATTGTAATACAAAACATTTAAAGAGCAAGGATATTTTGGCATCAATGCCCTCAGGAATTTTTCAGCTTTGTGTCACTGCATTCAGAGAGCCATAACTTATTTATTTTTCCATCGATGTTGCTGTATGATGGCTTGCTTGTTGTGGGATGAGTTGTATTTTTTAGTGGTTCCATTTTGGTTTATGTGTATAACTCATTGAATAAGCTTTTTTAACTCATTTTAGGGAAATGGAAAAAAAACTGATTCTGCCATTGATTTTACATTATAAATGATACATATCTAATGCAAGTCTGTGTAGTTTTTCTTTAGGTTTTACTACTTTTGCACAATGATACGTCGGTCATGAAAAAAAAAATTATAGCTTTTTTTTATGTTGCAACTAGGGATAAGAGAATTGACTTCGGATGAAACATGGAGCTCTGTATAGTATTACAATGTATTGGCTCCGATGAGCCGAAGTTATTGCTCTGTAAAGTCTCGCAAGACTTCGAGCAATAATATCATAAATTAATTTGTACTGTAAAAAAACATTTCCCGAACTTGAGTTCGGTCCCAAGTGGTACCTTGGAACCGAACCCGAGTTTGGGAAATGTTTTTTTTAGAGTATAACTCAATTTCTGAAGTTATTATGCAAAGATTCGCGAGACTTTGCGAAGTAATAACTTTAGCTCATCGGAGACAATACATGCTAATACTGTACGGAGCTCCTGCTCCGTACAGTATTAGAACAAAGTTTTATGCGAATCGTTTCGGATATTTCATCCGAAGTCGATTCGCTCATCCCTAGTAATAATGTTTTAATTTTTCTGTGGCTATATGTGAATTTTAAAAGCAACATAGTTTTCATCGGTACCATTTAGCAGCAATACCTATATGTGTATTGGATTGTTTTCAACATTGTTACAAAATGAAACCACTTTGTGGGGGAAAAAATTACTGTACATTTTTTAAATACATTTTAGCAACCAAGTTGTAAAAGAATCTATGGAGAAGGATCAGTAGGATATTTACCAGCAGTGGCATTCAAATCCGTACAGGACATCCTCTCCCTCCCAGTCCACGCAGTGGATTGAACCCCATATGGGAGGAGGTGGGCAACTATGGACTTCAGAGTTATTGCAATGTTATGGCTAGGTTTACATCTCTGTAAGAAGCCTTAATTGTGTCGAGTTACTTCAGCAGATAGCAGTTATCATGTAGAGAAAATGAATACAAACCACTTACCTATGTATTGTGATTGTTCAGCCTCCTTGGCTGGCTGGATTCATTTTTCCATTACATTATACCCTGCTCGGTTCCATGGCTTTGACCACCCTGCAATCCAGCAGCGGTGGCTGTGCTTGCACACTATGGGAAAAAGCACCAGCCTATGCGAGCTCCCACGGTCACCAGAGGGGCCGACACATTTTCCTATTATATGCAAGCAAGACCACTGCTGATGGATTGCAGGGTGGTCGTAACCATGGAAACGTGCAGTGTATAATGTGATAGAAAACTGAATCCAGCCAGCAAAGGAGGCAATATGGAGAATAACAATGCATTAGTAAGTAGCTCATATTAACTTTCTCTACATGATAGTGACAAAACCCCTTTAAATCACAATTTGCAATTTGCATCAATCATAATGAACATTATGACTAGTGGTGAGCGAATCGAGCTTCGGAGCCAAGATTCCTAAACTTCATTTTAATGCTCTACGGAGACCTGACTTTATATAGCATTAAAATGTATGTGCTGTGGGGACGCAAAATCCATTAAGTCCGCAGTTGCGCGACACTTCGGTGAATAACTTTGGGATTCGATTCTACAACTTTAAAAGCATTTTAAAACAGGTATCCAAAGTCGGCTTCGGATTCCTGTTTTTACATTTTTTTAAGTTGTAGAATCGAAGGCCAAAGTTAGGCGCGGTGAACCCCAATGGGAAATAAGTCCAAAGAGTCAGGGTCTGCAGTGAACAAGTGTGCTTCTTTACTGGAGAAATTCAGGTGCAGGACAATACAGGTGAGGCATTGGGCTGGCTTCTCCAGTCTCCTCCCTGGCAGAAGAAGGGTTTGATGCTGGGGAAAGGCCTGAGCTAGCAGTCGTTCTCTCTCTCACAGAAGGCTAGTACCCTGAAGGCCCATGGTCTGTAGCTCAGTAGTCCGGGTGGCTCTTTGGTCACAGGGCTGGTGACCCATCAACTTCTTCTTATGGTCATTCATGCAGACTGGCAGAGTCTCCAACTCCAAGCACTGTTCCCTAACTGCAGAACACTAGGGGCTCTGACTACTCTCCTTATAAAAAGTTTCTAGCTAGACTGGAACCTTCTAGTGGGAGGGGTGGAGTGGAGAAACTCAGCACAAACAGATACAATGTTATCACTCCCATCTGGCTTAGACCTACATTAGAGCATCAATGATACTCAATGTCAATGACACAGCAGTTTTTCCAGACAAAAACAAGTTTCCTGACATAACAACAGAGCTAAACTAGACAATCACAAGGCCAATTTGTCTGGGGTGGTAAACAAGTCTGGCCTTTTCCCTCCAAAACATGCTCTTTTCCAGCTTCTCATTCAAAGTTCCAAAAGTCTTTCACTATTCATTAACACTTTCCACAGAGCCTCACAAATACAGTGCAAATAAACAAGATATATCACAACATACATATAACATTCAGCTAGACAGTATTAAATAGTGCATGTTAACCCTTTCAAGTGAAATAAACGATGTCAACAGAAAAGTGCAAAAATTATATGACTGTTCGACCCGTCTCTCAACCCCCTACCTCCCACCTAAGCTGCACAAGAGAGTATCTGGTATAAGAACGAGGAGGAGGAATATAATGCATCCACACTATGTTAGCAGAAAGGGAGGGAGACAACAGGCAATTATTCTGCTGATCCTCTGTTACAATCAAACAGTCACTACTGCTGGTCCATCAATGACTGTTATCTACACTCTGGCTGTGTCATCCTTGGCTTTGGCTGAAGTTTATTTGGATGGAGTCCTACATTCGTTTCATCTGCCTGTTTAGTGTAAGTTAGCTTAATGTCTTATGTTATTCTGGCTGGTCACCTTTGCTAAAGTGTGTGTGTGTGTGTGTTTAATAGAGGTGGACAGGGGAAACCGGGCAAGCAGTTTGTGAGAAAGGAAAGGGGAGGGGAATTAGAAGCAGTCTATATCAGAGGAGAGATCTCTGGAGAGCAGTCTATGTCAGCGGTGAACTCTGGGGAGCAGACTGTAGGAAGGGATTCTCGGAAGCAGAGTGACAGAAGGTGGAACCGATGGAAACAGTGAAAGAAAGGCTTGGGAACCTGGGAGCATAGTGTCTGTGAGAACCCAGGAGTTCTATGGGGGATAGAATGGAGACAATAGGTGGGAATGGGATTCCATCAAAGGGAATGTTGGAGGGATCTACTGGGGGAAGTGAGCGGTCTGGGAGAAAAAAAGTTGCAGAGGTGGGAGAGAGCTTAGTAGGGGGGTGATAGATGTGCATGGACTCTATGGGAGTCTAGGGGCTAACATAAAAAAAAAAATATTGCACTGAAGCTGCTGCCTATAAAGAGCACAGACCCTCACCAGGATTCCGGGCTGTCTGCTGCTTTGGCTCCTGCAGGCTCTAAGATCTCCCACCGTCAGAGCACTCCAAAGTCTTTGCATTGCTCTCACATGTGGCACTCACATTACCTGTGCAGTCCTCAGACCAGAAGCCAACATTTGTTAAGACCCTTAAATTAATTCAGACTCCTGACCAGACGTCAAAGTTAATGCAGACTCCAGACCTAAACCAAAAGCCTAAATGTATTCACACTCCAGATCAGACCTCACGCCAGAAATTAAAACAAATTTAGACATGGACCCCTAAGTAAATTCAGACCCGAGATCAGAAAAAGAAATTCAGAGACCATACAGCAGGATATAATCATCACTCCTCTTCACTTTCAGTGCCACCGCTGAAACATCAAGATTTGTGCACGGACACAAACAAGATGCTGCGTCAGAACTTAGTGACAGCAGAAATGTGACAGGATTCCTATGTTATCTACTGGATTTAATAGGGTCCCATTGTAAAACTTAGTATAGGCCCCCGGCACCTAGTTTGCTAGTGTACCTGCATCAATCACTCACAAAACAGTGCAGAACAAGCGCAACACAACAGCTTTCTGATAAATTTGTGTTTTGTAGAAGAAGAAATTTTAATAAAATTCAAATTGTAATTTTAAAAAGTTGTATTTTGTCTCACCCACTTTTACATTGGAAAAAGTAGAACAGATGCTTAAAAAATATGGCAATCATTCTGAGCACCATATTTCTTAATGTATTTACACCAGAACTACCCAGTTAAAAGTCATTATATAAAAAAAAAACTTCTGGACTACTAAGAGGGATGTTCAGGTACTGCTGTCTGCATTGGGAGAGGGATGCAGTGACACCTGGAGCTTTCACTTACCTTCCTCCAATTTTATCCACCCCACAGCCAACATGACACCAACTGAAGCAGAGTTTAGACACATAGACAACACTTACTTTGTCTAAAGACTAGTGTGCTTCTGATCTGGGTCACTTCCTTTGTACCAGACTGGAACTCCGGATGCCACAGTATTCGTGATGACTCCTTCACTCCTATCCTCCTCATATGCCATCACCAATGTCACTCCACTGTGGAGGAGAAAAGGAGAATAGAAAAAGGGAACATGTCAACTATACACTATGTCTCTAGTCTTAAATGGTATGTTTGCTTGGGGTGCAGCAGGGGTTACTTCAGGAGGCCTTATAGTTTCATTCAGTTGAAAGAATGGCCCCTGGGTCCATGATCTAGCCTGTTCTTTTAAACTAATTGCAATCATATGAGCCTATTTTCAGTGGTGATATGTAGGGTGGCAAACAGACTCTATTTGTTAAACGTCTTTCGCCCCTGGAGTCTATACTCTGTATAGAGTGAGACTATAAGAAGAGCAGTAATTTCTGAACCCTGCTCTGGACTAAATCAGCCAGAGACAAGCAAAGCTGCAAACAAGCAGAGAGAAGGAACAAGAATATACTAACGAGCATGCCAGAGGTATACCAGGAGGTGCGAGTAGAATTTCTGTGGAGAAGTTGTCTAATTAGGACCTTTGAATCTCCAGAGCCAGATGTCTGAGATAAATAAGCCTCAGGCTACCAGGCATACTTTATAAACAAGAGGAACTATATCCTGCAGAGGAAAAACTGTAGTTTAACAATCTGTGAAAAAGGTTCAGAGTATAGTCTAATGTTGGAGTTTGCCCTGTCCCATTGCATAAAGAAAAAGAGAAGTGGTAAATCCTCATTCCTGGATGCTTAAAGGAAATCTGTCACCTGTGACCTCCCTATCCGACCATTTGCATAGACGCATAGCTGTGGTTCACCTGATTAAAGGTTGTTTTTTTTTGTTCCCAAGTTATGATACTTTTTCTTAATATGCAAATTAGTATTTTGGTGCAATGAGGGCATCGCCATTGATCCACCATTCATCTTGTTGCACCCAAGTTCTGCTCTTTTCTGTGGTCATCTCCTCCCTTACTGCTTTGCCACTGTCTGGTTCTGTCAATCAAATCAGCCAAGGAGGGGTTGGCCATAGAAAGGAGTGGACACACTCATTGCACAAAAGCCTAATTTGCATATTAAGAAAAAGTATCATAATTTGGGAACTATACCTCGGATCAACTAAAGAAAAACAGAAAATCAGCTAGAGAAGTGCAGTGCAATGAGACATCTTTGCCTGTTAGTACCCACTGCAGCCGTGTAAGATCGGTGGGAAGGTGCGCCCTTCCTATCACTGCATGAAACATCGGAGTCAGAGTGAGAACCAACTACAACCTCAATTTTTGTCAGTATCACTCCTATCCTCTCCTGGGCTTGCTGCATACACGCACCACAGATAGAGGACCTAGGGTCCAACACTGGAAGTAGACAAAGGTGCTTACGGGTGACATAATGCACAGACTTCATACAGCACCGGCTTGAGATCTCAGCTCAGATAGTGAATCATTGAATCAGGAAATTTATAAAGTTTTACAATGTTTATGTTTTAGTAAAATGAACACTAAAATTTTCCCAGTAAAGTAGAAACATTATTGTTATCGTTATTATTACAGATAAGCGAATCAAAGTTGACAAAGTGGAATTCGATCTGAATTTCAGAAAAAATTCGATTCGCACCGAATCCAAATTTCGTGGTAATGATGCACATTTTTTTCCTAAAATGGCTGCTGCACATGTTAGGACATGGAGCAAAGAACTCTTGGAACAAGGGATCACCCACAAAGCCATGCATGCAGCCAATCAGAAGCCAGCCATCCCCTATGATGTCACAGCCCTATAAATAGCCTCAGCAATCTTGGATTTAGCCATTTTCCAGATTACGAAGTGCAGGGAGAGATGTCAGCAGGCGCTAGGGACAGTGCTAGGAAAGACTTTATTGTGATGAAAAAACTATTTACAAGTTCAGGGAAAGATTATTCAAGGTGTAGGGAAAGCATAGGGGGCATCATCTACACTATTAAAGGAGAACAGGGTGCAATAAGAGAGTATACAGCCTGGGTAATAGGAGCGATTCTATTACACCTTGCTGCACTAATTGGGGATCTAAATTGCCATTATACTGCTGCTTTTAGGTTTGCACTAGATGATACTTCTGTGATTCCAGCAACATTTGTTTGTTATTGGGGTGCTGTGTTGCAGGGTGTATTTATAGGAAATATACGTATGTCATATTAACTGTTCTGCGGTACATTTAAATTGTTCTACAGTTTCTTTTGGGGTGTTCTAGTGTAAAAAAAAGGACATCTTATTTGCCGTTCTGCGGTGCAGTTACATTGCACTACAGCCTTTTTTGGGGTGTATAAGTGTAAAAAAAAGTGCAATTTCCCAGAGTGCCATTACCACCTCCTTTTGTACACCCAACTATCTGTATGGTGTATCCTGTATCATCTTGCGTAATTACTTACTGTATATTTCCTGCAAAAAGTGTATAGCTTCTGACAAACTGTTTATATTAAGATGTAATGTGCCTGGTTCACCAGCAGGTGGCAGAAAACTTGGCAGAACTAGTTTCCTGGAGAGGAAGCATCTAGTTCCATTCCAGCCCTCTCTAGAGAAGGAGGAGTTAGTTAATCAGAAGGTCAGTCTAGCCTTCAACTCCAAGGGGAGAGGTTGTCAGTCAGTCTAGTCCACCCTCCTCAGGGAGAGGGTGTATGTTGGCCAGCAGAGCCCTGTCTGCTCTGCTAGGCCCAGAGGCCTAGCCTCTGAAGTCTACATGGTTGCCTGTCCCTTCCTAGGCTGGCATTGCCTTCATCCAAGCTGAAGTAAGCGCTTGAGGTTGAAGATCCACCTCTATGGCCCCTCCTTCATCTCCAGCTTGGGCCCACAACAGGGATAATACCATGGCACACCCTGAGTGGCCTCTATGGAGGATCGGACTGCCGGAGCAACAGCCATCCCGTGAAGGAGAGCCACAAGAAGGCCCCGCACCGGTTCGGTTGGTGTGACGGAGACAGCTGTAACTTCCACTCTGCCGCCCAGGAGGAGGAACGGAATCATCTGTCAACCAGTAAAACAGAGGCCGATAATACGCCCGCACCTGGTGAGAGAGATGCAGCCCATCAGAATTAGTGCCACCTCTCAGTTGGTTCCTTGGGGTTCCACTGGCAGGCTGACCCAATTAAGATCCCCGGTATCGGAAGAGCCAACGGAGACCCGTTTTGATCTCACCCTGATGGTCACATTTCAGTTAGGACTCCACCCAGCAACGTCATTTAAATCCAAGTTGCACTGGACAGTGCCAAATTTACTTTGGGTGTATGTTGGCTAGCAGAGCCCCTTCTGCTCTGCTAGGCCCAGAGGCCTAACCTCTGAAGTCTACATGGTTGCCTGTCCCCTCCTAGGCTGGCATTGCC
Organism: Bufo bufo; assembly: GCF_905171765.1. Lineage (NCBI taxonomy): Eukaryota > Metazoa > Chordata > Amphibia > Anura > Bufonidae > Bufo > Bufo bufo. The sequence goes on from NC_053389.1 coordinate 12,940,406, forward strand.
TTCATCCAAGCTGAAGTAAGAGCTTGAGGTACTCAAAGCCAGGACAAGAAGTTCCTAGGATTAAAGATAAAGTAAGAGACAGACTACAGCTAACCCAAGTTCCAGCAGAAGAAGAAAGTTGCTATTTAACCCAGCCTAGCATAGCAGAGCTGAGAGAGTGCCGCATAGCAGATCTGATATTATTGCAGAAGTGTTTGCATGCCAAAGTTAAGCCAATCCCTGCTAATGACCAAGATACCGTTTGGAAACTGTTTGGATTACCGTTTATGCAAAGTAAAGCTGTGTTCAATGTTACTACAAGTCTGGACTCCATTTATTCTACCTCCTACACCATCCAAGTTCAACTACTCCTTTTTGCACTGCGTCGGACTACACCACATCTGGGATCCACGGATATCCAGGTAGAAGCACCGTGACACGTGCATACAACATCTACAGAGACATGGTACGCCACTCTACACTACTCTGGCATTCCTACCCTGGGTTCCACCAATACCATCTACAAAGGGGACTCCATGTTCCGATTGCTTAATTGCAACTGGCGTCACGTTTACTTGCCCTATATAAGGGACATATTTCGTAGAAACCTCCTAAGGGCAAGGTATACCCCAGATGCTGGTAGTGGGTCTGTTGCAAAAGTACATCTTATTTGCAGTTCTGCGGTGCAGTTACATTGTACTACACTTTTTTTTGGGGGTGTTTTAATAGTATAAACAGTATGTCTTATTTGTCGTTCTGTTGTGCAGTTACATTGTACTAAAGCCCTTTTTTGGGGTGTATTAGTATTTAAAAAATTACATCTAAGTTACCGTTCTGCTGTGCAGTTACTTTGTACTACAGTCTTTTTCGGGGTGTATAAGAGTAAAAAAAGTAGATCTTATTTATCGTTCTGCAGTGCAGTTACATTGTACGACAGTCTTTTTTGGGGTGTATTAGTGCAAAAAACAAGTACGTTTTATTTGCCGCTCTGCGGTCAAGTTACATTGTTCTACAGCTTTTTTGGGGTGTATTAATTTCCTTTTAATTTAATTATTTTATCTAACAGTATGTCAGACAGACAAGTGACAGGCCCTTCAAAAGCAATGCGCAGTGGGCAAAATGTTTCTGTCGTAGGCAGCAGAAGGGGGGGTGGCAGCAGGACTCGCAGCGAGAGGCCTGAGCTCCCGATGTCATCCAGCGGTCGTGTCTTGACAAGCAACCCCGTGGTGCTTGAATAGTTGACTCGATCTTCTACCTTGTTGCAAGTGACATCAGACACCCCCAGTCAAGAGTCTGTGTACGTTCTTCAGACATAACGCTTAGTTGGCATGGCCCAGGAGCAGGCCCTGTGCCCTAACGTATCCTCAACCTGCCTTTGTCCTTTTCTTTTCCCTCTGTTAGAGAAGTATTATATGCCGTAGGCTCTGCTTCACTTTTCAGGAAGGACGAACTACCAGAGGACAGTCAGCATCTACTGCCCAGCTAAGATCTGGAGGAGAGATCCACCGCTTCCTCTGGTAGGCGGGCAAGTAGTGGTGATGAGAGTTGGGTGGGAGCTGATGTTGCTAGCGGTCAGGCTCCTGGCCCTGAGACCATTGAGTGGGACATCAGTAGTGTTGAGCGCAAATATTCGAATCATACATTTTTATTGCGAATATCGCTACTACGAGAATTCGCGAAAATTTAGAATATAGTGCTATATATTTGCATTCACGAATAGTGTTGATTGCGAATATTCTAATCGTGAATTTTTATTGCGAATATATTACATTGCCGATTTTTGCAATCAAGTGAATGATAACTGGAAATCAAAAATTCTCGAATTTGCAAATTTATGGTGAATATTCGGTGCAAAATTCGCGAAATATAGCAAATTTGAATATTGCCTATACCGCTCATTACTAGACATCAGTGACGTGCAGACAGTATTAGATGATGATGAAGCCGATCACACTTGGGAGCCGGGTAAAGAAGGGGCTTTATCATCATCAGGAGAAGAGGTGGTAGCGTGGGGCCAAAAGTTAGCAATGTGGCAGCATTGGGAGGTCGGGAGCCAAATGTGCCCCGGGAAAGATCCCCCGCTTTGCAGGAGACTACCTGCCCAAGAAGAAGCGGTGCAGGGGTTCACGGAGGCAGTGGTAGCAGGCAGTCAGTACGCAGTGTTGGGGAAAAAAAAGCCATAACATGAACATGGCCATTTGCCGAATTTGTGTGCAGAAGGTCAAGCATGGGCAGGGTGCAACGGGAAGAACATGGTGTCGGCGCTGTGTCAAGGAGGCGCAGGTGTTCAATCTGGTTGTAGTCTTCACCCCATCTGCAAGACATCCTGAAAATGGACAGGAACCTTTGCATGCACTTCAGCCACTTGTACACCGCAAAGCACACCCTCCTTGAGCTGAAGTGGCAGAACGGGATCCCCCAACATAGGCTGATATGCAACATTTCCACCCTTTGGAATTCCACCCTCCATACTGTATGTTGGACCGATTATATGAACAGAGAAAGGCAATAAACTATTTCTTGATGATCCAAGCGGACAGGAGTACTCCCCTGTGTAACTTCGATGTTAGTCAGTGACAGCTTATGCGTGACACCTGCCATTTGCTCAGGCCCTTTGAGGAGGCCACTTTATTTGTCAGTCGCCAGGACTACGGGATGAACGACGTCATTCTACTGCTTCATGTCCTGGAACAGATGCTGCTAAATCTGGCTGGTCAGGGGACTGGAGATGTGGTGAATACATCTCCCGGCTCCTTGAGCTGTGTGGAGGCTGAACTAGAGGAGGAGGAGGGGGACACTTAAGCACAAGCAATATGTAGAGAAATGGGTGTTTTTTCTACATCGGTGACAGGAGAGGAGAAGCAGGAAGATCAGGAGCAGCCAGAGGAGCTACAGGGCGATGAGGAAGACGAGACAGAGGACCCAGACACACCTTGGCAGTATGCAGTGGAGATGTATGCAGGGAGTCCCTCTGAGTCACTTGCGCAAATGGCCCGATGAATGCTTACTGGCTTGCGTAGTGACAGCTGAATTGTCATCATTCACCAGAGGGATGACTACTGGCTCTCCACCGTGTTAGATCCTTGCTACCGGTCCAAAATAGGGCCTTTTTTACACCCGCTGACAGGGAGAACAAACTGAACTACTATAGAGACATCCTATGTAGTCAGTTGGCCACTGCCTAAGTGCGCCATCACCCGTCTTCACGCAGGTCTCCTCGGGGGGGGGTGGGGGCATCTGCACTCATGTTCCACTGTCATGGCTGCTGGGGAGGTGGGGGGCAGGAGTAGTACCAGCTCCATCAGCAGCAACTTAAGTCTAGAGTCTCTGATGAGCAGTTTTCTTTAGCCGCCTACTGAAAAAACTACTCACCAGCAGCAGGCAGACATAGAGCAGAACTTGAACCAGCAGGTTGTGGCATACTTGGAGTGCACCCTGCCACCCCACACCGAAGATCCCCTGGACTACTGAGCAGCCAAACTCGATTTGTGGCCGCAAAGTTTGCCCTGGACAAGCTTTCCTGCCCGGCCAGCAGTGTTGCATCAGAGCGGGTGTTTAGTGCAGCGGGGGCCATAGTTGCCCCAAGGAGAACTCACCTGTCCACCCAAAATGTGGAGAAACTGACCTTTGTGAAGATGAATCAGGTGTGGATCAGCCAGGATTTTCAGACACCAGTGCCTGATGCATCAGACTAGATCATCTATGGTGCCACAACTACATTTTGACAAAAGAGGCCTGTTTCTTCTGGCTACCTTCTTCAGCTACTATTCTGATGCTGCCACCTGCTTGATGCCACACCTGATGGCAGGTGCTCCTACTGCCAGCCACTATCTTCAGCTGGTACTGGTATTGCCCCCCCACCTCCCCACTCTGTCACTGTCCCACTCTGTGGTCTCCTCATGTTGCAACAAAAACACGATCTCCAGTCAGTGCGGGGCACCCACCCAGATTCTATAGAAAGCCGAAAAGTTCAATTTCGGCATTCAGCCCTCCTGGCTGGAGTGTATTAAATTCAGAGATACATATCGATTCTTTGAATTTAATACACTCCAACCAGGAGGGCTGAATGCCGAAATTGAACTTTTCGGCTTTCTATAGAATCTGGGTGGGTTTCCCCCACTGACTGGAGATCGTGTTTTTGTTGCAACATGATCCTATCTCCACTTGGAGTGAGGCCCCCACCCCAATCCCCGATTTACTGAACTGTTACTTTGGAAAATTTGAGACAAGTCCATGTTTTTTAGGAAAAAAGGAACATCATCAATATGGAATCACCAGAAATAAGATTCGGCTAGCTTAGTACATCATTTTATTCATCTATTTCACTTCCTTTTCAAAATTAAAACAGTTAAATTATTGGACAAAGAAGGATACAGTGGGAATAACCCATATGCAGATAAAATAAACAATAAAAAATATACTATTTTGCCAAGAAACGCAATGAAAACGCATAGAAAACGCAAGTACGTTTTATCATTTTTAAAAACTGAGGCAAGATTTTAGAGGGATAGAGAATATCAGCATAAGATCTGGATAGTCCAATACATTATTTTATTATCTATCTTACTGTGAGCTACATGTTGGTCAATGAGGAATATAGCGGACAGATTGTATACGCAGATAGAACACAAAAGGTACGTTTGCAAAAAAACATATTATTTGTCAAAAAACGCAATGAGCGTTTTCTTGCGGGTAACTAAGGGACATTGTGATTTATGTGTCACGGCCTATGGTGTGCGCTGTGACACTGTTGCTACACTTGCGGTTGCCCGCGGCAACGTGTTGCTGTGTGAGCATGCGGTGGCAGTGTCTCGGCCTTCTGGGTGATTGCCGTGCAATGGTTGCCACGCATGTTGTTGCCTGCGGCAACTTGTGGATTGGTATGCTTGTGTGTGCACTTCCCCTTTAAGTGGCTTCCTTCCTCTGTCTGGTGTTGGAAGGGTTAACTCCCTTCCTAGTGTTCTGTGACCACTGGATTTATGTGTTTGTGGGTGCGACTGCTTGGGCTATTTAGTCTCTGCTGGAAGCCTGTAGCTGAGTGGTACTCCAGCCTTGGTGTGTGCTCGAGTTATGCTCTGCCTGGTTGTACCATCTGTCCAGTGAGGGCCACCCTTGTGGTCATCAATGTTATCCCGGTGTCTCCTTCCCTTCCTGTCCCTATTTGTATGGAGTGGGTTAAGTTCAGGGTGTTTGTATGTCTAGTTTGGTGTCATGTAGTCTGGTGGTGTTTGGTGTCATGTTTGCCAGACATTCCCCTGTCTCATGTTTATTTCAGCTATGGCTGTCCTGGGTTCCTGTGTGGTTTGTGGTGTGTGTCCTTTACCCTAAGTTCACACTTGCGCGTTTTACAGCGCGTTCGAATGCGCTGTAAAACGCATAACCGATGCAAACCAATGCTTCCCTATGGGACTGGTTCACATTTTCGCGTTTTACAGCGCGTTCGAACGCGCTGAAAAACGCCCGACGCATAAACAAGTTCTTGAGCTTCTTTGGGGTGTTTTGTCGCGCGTTTGCGGCCATAGGACACTGCTGTCAATCGCACAAACGCGCGTTGACTATGGACAAAAACGCGCACAAAAACGCGCGACAAAAACGTGTGTTAAACGCGCATATCAAATACGCTCAGGTCTGAAACCAGTGTAAATGTTGGTGTGGACACCAGTACTTGTGCACGGGTTCCAGTCAGTGTGTCTGTGGCAGGTAAGTGTGTTACTAGTCTCGCTTACCTGCCATCTCCATATGCTGTATGTGTTCCCCTCTCCTTGCAGCGTGGCCTCAGATAGAGACCCCTGTTCCCCCATTACTGGGATGAACAGGTCGTCTCTTCCCTGCTCCTTGGTGAGGGATTACCAGGGCGACTTAGGGTCTCTAGGAATCCTGAGTATGAGTCGTCCTACCATCGGGGTCTGCTCATACGGTGAGGAGTCAGGGAGAGGATTAGGGACGCTGTAGGAGGTGACCTTCTCCGTTATTACTCCTTTTGACCAGGCTGATCCCTTTTACCCTTTGACACTGCACAGTGGGGGGTTTCCCCCACGCCCCGCCGTGACATTATGTCTCTTATAGCTCAGAGGGCATTTACTTTGCCTATAAATAAATTATATTAACACTATGAATGTATTATATTTAAACTGATATTACGGTTCCAGTACGGATTTTTGTAAAGAACAGTCTGTTCAGATGTTTAATAGGATATATAAATGGACTAAAAATGGCGGAGCAGGTAACCACTGATGAAGGAGTATGTGTACACTCGGAAACTCGCGTCTGGTAGACAGTATACCTGCTTATTACAATTTTTACCATATGGATCGAGATACAATTTCACCCTGTGGAAGTAGATAACAGGAGGATTGCCTAATTGAATACCTAATCTCCCACCCGACGCCTTACCAAATAGTTGGTGGGACCGAAAGAGTAAGACGCCAAGCTCCGAGACATCAAGCCAAGTGACACGCTGAGCGTAGACCTCTGGGATCCCTGACGGCAGAATCGGGAGTCAAGGTATTGCATTCAGCGCTGTATGCAGGAGAAGGTAAAACAAACTGCATCATTGACCGCCACGTGGGACGCCACTGTGGAGCAGCAATTATAAATTTTATCTAGTGATTGTATAATTCCATGTTGATGGACATTTAGCGGTATGGTACATCGTTACAGACATCTGACATACCACTATACCACCGTTGATGAAATGGGACAGTTATCAAGCATTTGATTCAATCATTTATGAGCTAACAACTGCTATTAACTCTTGAGTATACTAACTGCAAAAACTAATCCAACTATTGTGCACAAGCTTTGCAAACTAACAAGAAGAAGCGGCTGTTGGTATATATTGATTTGAATAATACTATCTACGCAGTGACAGTGATAACTTGCGAACTAACCCTCCAAAGTCGCATGTTTTTAAGTGATCCATCCTAGTGAACCTTTATAGAAGTTGGCAATATATGTGACGCCGTCCAATTGGGGGTACATATTATACAAAGGACCGTCACATAGGGTACATTATCGATATCTTATCAATATTTTCATGATTTTGAGAGAATGTATGTATATCTATAAGATTATTAAATGATTGTTTAAATTTTACTCTGCTTTCTGGGTAGTTCCATTTGGTGAGTGCCTCGTCACAATTATGCAGATATTTATGTTTAGAAGTTTGATAGGGTGTATCAAAGCGACGAGAGCACCATATCATGACACTTGGAGGGTGAGCCTCTATAATACTATTATTATAATTTCCATCAACACTATGTCTCTCGGCTACTCTGTGTTCTCATGCTGCTGCCACCTCACCACTCTGTGGTCTCCTCAGACTGCAGCTACCTCAACACTATGTCAATGGGCCACTCTGTGGTCTCCTGCATGCTGCTGCCACATCACTACTCTGTGGTGTTTTCATGCTGCTGCCACCTCAACACTATGTCACTGGGCCACTCTGTGGTCTCCAAATGCTGCTGTCACTTCACTACTCTGTGGTCTCATGCTGCTGCCACCTCACTACTCTGTGGTCTCCTCATGCTGCTGCCACCTCACTACTCTGTGGTGTTTTCATGCTGCTGCCACCTCAACACTATGTCACTGGGCCACTCTGTGGTCTCCTCGTGCTGCTGCTACATCAACACTATGTCTCTGGGCCACTCTGTGGTCTCCTCATGCTGCTGCCACATCACTACTCTGTGATCTCCACAGGCTGCTGCCACCTCCCGACTATGTCACTGGGCCACTCTGTGGTCTCCTCATGCTGCTGCCACCTCACCACTATATAACTGGGCCACTCTGTGGTCTCCTCATGCTGCTGCTACCTCAACACTATGTCACTAGGCCACTCTGTGTTCTCCTCATGCTGCTGCCACCTCCAAACTATGTTACTGGGCCGCTCTGTGGTCTCCTTATGCTGCTGCTACATCAACACTATGTCTCTGGGCCACTCCGTGGTCTCCTTATGCTGCTGCCACATCAAAACTCTGTGATCTCCTCATGTTGCTGCTACCTCACCACTATGTCACTGGGCCACTCTGTGGTCTCCTCATGCTGCTGCCACCTCACCACTATATCACTGGGCCACTCTGTGGTCTCCTCATGCTGCTGCCACCTCACTACTCTGTCATTTGGCCACTCTGTGGACTCCTCATGCTGTTCCCACCCTCCCCACTTCATGACTGGGCCACTATTTTGCCTTTTTGGGCGGGTTGACATAATCATTTATTTCACCCTTCTTCTGATCTGTCAGAAGGAAGGAAAATTAAGATGCATAACGGATTCTGTCTCTGTAGCAGCTGTAAGGCCTTTATGACATGGTCCCTATTTTGCATCAGAATTGGCTTATGATTTGGTATCCAAAGCAGGAGGGGGTGCAAAACACAGAAGACATGCAAACATTCCATGAATGTGTCATACATTTTTTTTTAAAACAGACCTAATGGCAGATGATCAGAACTTTGTCACAATTGCTGTTTTGTATGTTTTATTTCCCAGTTCAGCTGTGATTTTAATTTTTCAGTAATACATCTTTCTCTTTGTCTAAAGAAAAACAAAATTCTTACACTAAGACTCAATGCGTCAATGTATTAGGAGATATACTGAAACAATATATAATGTGATATTATGTATCAAACACATGCACTATGTATCGACACTTACCTGTCACTTTCTGGCTTGTTATCCTCTTTTTTCCTCCTCAGACTGCACATTGGAGAAATAAAAGGCCACATTTATAGAGACTGTGAGATCATGGGATTAGTAAATTATTTATAGACACTTTCTGTATGTAAAATATTAATATTAAGAATCTCTTAAAATTATTTCTTAAAATCTCCACTTTGTTTCTAGCATTTATGTGGCATTGGTAACAATCTCTATACCACACATACAGCATTGATGTTCATCTTTACCTAATGGCTCCTATGTCTGCAACTGTTTTATATACTTTATATAGAGAATATACATTATAACTATTCTAATAACAGAAAGATATAATGGAAGCTCCATTGCATGTCAACTGGTTATATTAACATAAGCCATATAACTCTCCCTTAGAAACATTGCTCACTAGGGCATAGCTGGGTAGTGAATCTACAAGGTTAGTAATGTCTGAGTGAAGGCTAGACCAGGGAATGCAGTCCAAAGGAATACATAATTCTTACCCATTATTGACATTAAGGCCCCTTTCACACGGGCAAGTGTTCACCATGGTGATTCACCATGGTAAAAGATCATGTGACGTACCATGTGATGACCGGAGTGACGTCATCACAGGTCCTTGAACTATAATTAGTGCTCACCACAGGTCCTATTCAGTAAAGGGGAGAGAAGCAGATGCCGGGCTACGCGATCAAGTGGATTAAGGTGAGTTAAATTATTATTATATTTTTTTTTAACCCCTCCAGCACTGTTTTACTATGCATTCTGTATTTAGAATGCTATTATTTTCCCTTATAACCATGTTAGAAGGGAAAATAATACAATCTACAGAACACCGATCCCAAGCCCGAACTTCTGTGAAGAAGTTCGGGTTTGGGTACCAAACATGTGCGATTTTTCTCACGCGAGTGCAAAACGCATTACAATGTTTTGCACTCGCGCGGAAAAATCGCGGGTGTTCCCGCAACGCACCCGCACATTTTCCCGCAACGCCCATGTGAAAGAGGCCTAAAACTTTCCCAGATAGAATCCCTAGGTGTCTGTCCCACACTACTTCCCATGGGCATCAGCTGATATGTGGACAAACTGGAGAGTAGTAGTGCAAAACCAAAGCAAAAGACTAATGTGTACTCATGTGCGAGCCAAGGTCAGGGCAGTCAGAGATGCAGGATGAGTATCGAAGCACAAGGTCAGGGCAGGTAGAGATCATACACAATGAATATCCAAGCACAAGGTCAGGGCAGGTGGAGTTCATGCAGTATGAATATCTATGCACAGTGTCAGGGCAGACAGTACAGAAGCTGAGTTTCTGTCCCTAAAAGTAGCTATTGCTAAGGGAAAGAGTCAACAAGGGGCTTAAAATAGAAAAGTATGCAATTTGTACTTGCCAATAGCTGTCCCTTTAAAAAGATGGGGCTACAGTATGTACATCATCAGATTCCATTTTACGTATTGCAGTGTATCTGCTTTGCTAAGAAAGAGTAAAAAAGATGGATAATAGTTCATGTAGCATCCTCCTTAAGTTACTTAAAGGCTATACAGGGGATGATGACATGACCAGGCTGTGGTATTACTTCCTGCTCTCACTTGCAGCTCCCCCTTTCTCCCCCTCCCATTCCTCTCCTCTTATCACCTCTTCCCACAATCGCCTCCAAGATTTCTCCCGTGCATCCGCCACACTCTGGAACACGCTACCCCAACATATCAGACTCTCACCTACTGTGCTGCTTTCTGCAGAGTTTAGAGTGGCATTGGGGGGACTCTGCCCTAGGCCCCCCCAATACCTCTGCTTTAGG
>NC_053389.1:12951029-12989557 GCF_905171765.1 Bufo bufo
TGATATGTGAGGTATGGGGTATGATAGAGTCACCGAGTACAGTTATATAGTATATACAGCAGTGTACTGATACGTGAGGTACGAGGTATAATAGATGCAGTGTGTACAGATATATAGTATATACAGCAGTGTACTGATATGTGAGGTACGAGGTATAACAGATGCAGTGTGTACAGATATATAGTATATACAGCAGTGTACTGATATGTGAGGTACGAGGTATAATAGATGCAGTGTGTACAGATATATAGTATATACAGCAGTGTACTGATATGTGAGGTACGAGGTATAATAGATTCATTGTGTACAGATACTGTATATAGTATATACAGCAGTTTACTGATAAGTGAGGTACGAGGTATAATAGATGCAGTGTGTAGAGATATATAGTATATAAAGCAGTGTACTGATATGTGAGGTAGGAGGTATAATAGATGCAGTGTATACAGATATATAGTATATACAGCAGTGTACTGATATGTGAGGTAGGAGGTATAATAGATGCAGAGTGTACAGATATATAGTATATACAGCAGTGTACTGATATGTGAGGTACGAGGTATAATAAATGCAGTGTGTACAGATATATAGTATATACAGCAGTGTACTGATATGTGAGGTATGAGGTATAATAGATGCAGTGTATACAGATATATAGTATATACAGCAGTGTACTGATATGTGAGGTATGAGGTATAATAGATGCAGTGTGTACAGATATATAGTATATACAGCAGTGTACTGATACGGGAGGTACGAGGTATAATAGAAGCAGTGTGTACAGATATATAGTATATACAGCAGTGTACTGATATGTGAGGTACGAGGTATAACAGATGCAGTGTATACAGATATATAGTATATACAGCAGTGTACTGATATGTGAGGTACGAGGTATAATAGATGCAGTGTGTACAGGTATATAGTATATACAGCAGTGTACTGATATGTGAGGTACGAGGTATAATAGATTCAGTGTGTATAGATACTGTATATAGTATATACAGCAGTTTACTGATACGTGAGGTACGAGGTATAATAGATGCAGTGTGTAGAGATATATAGTATATACAGCAGTGTACTGATATGTGAGGTACGAGGTATAATAGATGCAGTGTGTACAGATATATAGTATATACAGCAGTGTACTGATATGTGAGGTATAATAAATGCAGTGTGTACAGATATATAGTATATACAGCAGTGTACTGATATGTGAGGTACGAGGTATAATAGATGCAGTGTGTACAGATATATAGTATATACAGCAGTGTACTGATATGTGAGGTACGAGGTATAATAGATGCAGTGTATACAGATATATAGTATATACAGCAGTGTACTGATATGTGAGGTAGGAGGTATAATAGATGCAGTGTGTACAGATATATAGTATATACAGCAGTGTACTAATATGTGAGGTATGGGGTATGATAGAGGCACCATGTACAGTTATATTGTATATACAGCAGTGTAGTGATACGTGAGGTACGAGGTATAATAGAAGCAGTGTGTATAGATATATAGTATATACAGCAGTGTACTGATATGTGAGGTATGAGGTATAATAGATGCAGTGTGTACAGGTATATAATATATACAGCAGTGTACTGATATGTGAGTTAGGAGGCATAATAGATGCAGTGTGTATAGATATATAGTATATACAGCAGTGTACTGATATGTGAGGTAGGAGGCATAATAGATGCAGTGTGTACAGATATATAGTATATACAGCAGTGTACTGATACGTGAGGTACGAGGTATAATAGATGCAGTGTGTACAGATATATAGTATATACAGCAGTGTACTGATATGTGAGGTACGAGGTATAATAGATGCAGTGTGTACAGATATATAGTATATACAGCAGTGTACTGATATGTGAGGTACACGGTATAATAGATGCAGTGTGTACAGATATATAGTATATACAGCAGTGTACTGATATGTGAGGTACACGGTATAATAGATGCAGTGTGTACAGATATATAGTATATACAGCAGTGTACTGATATGTGAGGTACGAGGTATAATAGATGCAGTGTGTACAGATATATAGTATATACAGCAGTGTACTGATATGTGAGGTATAATAAATGCAGTGTGTACAGATATATAGTATATACAGCAGTGACTGATATGTGAGGTACGAGGCATAATAGATGCAGTGTGTACAGATATATAGTATATACAGCAATGTACTGATATGTGAGGTACGAGGTATAATAAATGCAGTGTATACAGATATATAGTATATACAGCAGTGTACTGATATGGGAGGTATGAGGTATAATAGATGAAGTGTGTAGAGATATATAGTATATACAGCAGTGTACTGTTATGTGAGGTATGAGGTATAATAGATGAAGTGTGTAGAGATATATAGTATATACAGCAGTGTACTGATATGTGAGGTAGGAGGTATAATAGATGCAGTGTGTACAGATATATAGTATATACAGCAGAGTGCTGACATGTGAGGTACGAGGTATAATAGAGGCAGTGTGTACAGATATATAGTATATACAGCAGTGTACTGATATGTGAGGTACGAGGTATAATAGATGCAGTGTGTACAGATATATGGTATATACAGCAGTGTACTGATTTGTAAGGTGTGAGGTATAATAAATGCAGTGTGTACAGATATATAGTATATACAGCAGTGTAGTGATATGTGAGGTACGAGGTATAATAGATTCAGTGTGTACAGATACTGTATATAGTATATACAGCAGTTTACTGATACGTGAGGTACGAGGTATAATAGATGCAGTGTGTAGAGATATATAGTATATACAGCAGTGTACTGATATGTGAGGTACGAGGTATAATAGATGCAGTGTGTACAGATATATAGTATATACAGCAGTGACTGATATGTGAGGTACGAGGCATAATAGATGCAGTGTGTACAGATATATAGTATATACAGCAATGTACTGATATGTGAGGTACGAGGTATAATAAATGCAGTGTATACAGATATATAGTATATACAGCAGTGTACTGATATGGGAGGTATGAGGTATAATAGATGAAGTGTGTAGAGATATATATAGTATATACAGCAGTGTACTGATATGTGAGGTAGGAGGTATAATAGATGCAGTGTGTACAGATATATAGTATATACAGCAGAGTACTGACATGTGAGGTACGAGGTATAATAGAGGCAGTGTGTACAGATATATAGTATATACAGCAGTGTACTGATATGTGAGGTACGAGGTATAATAGATGCAGTGTGTTCAGATATATGGTATATACAGCAGTGTACTGATTTGTATTGTGTGAGGTATAATAAATGCAGTGTGTACAGATATATAGTATATACAGCAGTGTACTGATATGTGAGGTACGAGGTATAATAGATGCAGTGTGTACAGATATATAGTATATACAGAAGTGTACTGATATGTAAGGTACGAGGTATAATAGATGCAGTGTGTACAGATATATGGTATATACAGCAGTGTACAGATATATGAGGTACGAGGTATAATAGATGCAGTGTGTACAGATATATAGTATATACAGCAGTGTACTGATATGTAAGGTACGAGGTATAATAGATGCAGTGTGTACAGATATATAGTATATACAGCAGTGTACTGATTTGTAAGGTGTGAGGTATAATAAATGCAGTGTGTACATATATATAGTATATACAGCAGTGTACTGATATGTGAGGTATGAGGTATAATAGATGCAGTGTGTACAGATATATAGTATATACAGCAGTGTACTGATATGTGAGGTACGAGGTATAATAGATGCAGTGTGTACAGATATATGGTAAATACAGCAGTGTACTGATTTGTAAGGTGTGAGGTATAATAGATGCAGTGTGGACAGATATATAGTATATACAGCAGTGTACTGATATGTGAGGTATGAGGTATAATAGATGCAGTGTGTACAGATATATAGTATATACAGCAGTGTACTGATATGTGAGGTATGAGGTATAATAGATGCAGTGTGTACAGATATATAGTATATACAGCAGTGTAGTGATATATGAGGTATGAGGTATAATAGATTCAGTGTGTACAGATACTGTATATAGTATATACAGCAGTTTACTGATACGTGAGGTACGAGGTATAATAGATGCAGTGTGTAGAGATATATAGTATATACAGCAGTGTACTGATATGTGAGGTACGAGGTATAATAGATGCAGTGTGTACAGATATATAGTATATACAGCAGTGTACTGATATGTGAGGTAGGAGGTATAATAGATGCAGTGCGTACAGATATATAGTATATATAGCAGTGTACTGATATGTGAGGTACGAGGTATAATAGATGCAGTGTATACAGATTTATAGTATATACAGCAGTGTACTGATATGTGAGGTATGGGGTATGATAGAGTCACCGAGTACAGTTATATAGTATATACAGCAGTGTACTGATACGTGAGGTACGAGGTATAATAGATGCAGTGTGTACAGATATATAGTATATACAGCAGTGTACTGATATGTGAGGTACGAGGTATAACAGATGCAGTGTGTACAGATATATAGTATATACAGCAGTGTACTAATATGTGAGGTACGAGGTATAATAGATGCAGTGTGTACAGATATATAGTATATACAGCAGTGTACTGATATGTGAGGTACGAGGTATAATAGATTCAGTGTGTACAGATACTGTATATAGTATATACAGCAGTTTACTGATAAGTGAGGTACGAGGTATAATAGATGCAGTGTGTAGAGATATATAGTATATAAAGCAGTGTACTGATATGTGAGGTAGGAGGTATAATAGATGCAGTGTATACAGATATATAGTATATACAGCAGTGTACTGATATGTGAGGTAGGAGGTATAATAGATGCAGAGTGTACAGATATATAGTATATACAGCAGTGTACTGATATGTGAGGTACGAGGTATAATAAATGCAGTGTGTACAGATATATAGTATATACAGCAGTGTACTGATATGTGAGGTATGAGGTATAATAGATGCAGTGTATACAGATATATAGTATATACAGCAGTGTACTGATATGTGAGGTATGAGGTATAATAGATGCAGTGTGTACAGATATATAGTATATACAGCAGTGTACTGATACGGGAGGTACGAGGTATAATAGAAGCAGTGTGTACAGATATATAGTATATACAGCAGTGTACTGATATGTGAGGTACGAGGTATAACAGATGCAGTGTATACAGATATATAGTATATACCGCAGTGTACTGATATGTGAGGTACGAGGTATAATAGATGCAGTGTGTACAGGTATATAGTATATACAGCAGTGTACTGATATGTGAGGTACGAGGTATAATAGATTCAGTGTGTATAGATACTGTATATAGTATATACAGCAGTTTACTGATACGTGAGGTACGAGGTATAATAGATGCAGTGTGTAGAGATATATAGTATATACAGCAGTGTACTGATATGTGAGGTACGAGGTATAATAGATGCAGTGTGTACAGATATATAGTATATACAGCAGTGTACTGATATGTGAGGTATAATAAATGCAGTGTGTACAGATATATAGTATATACAGCAGTGTACTGATATGTGAGGTACGAGGTATAATAGATGCAGTGTGTACAGATATATAGTATATACAGCAGTGTACTGATATGTGAGGTACGAGGTATAATAGATGCAGTGTATACAGATATATAGTATATACAGCAGTGTACTGATATGTGAGGTAGGAGGTATAATAGATGCAGTGTGTACAGATATATAGTATATACAGCAGTGTACTAATATGTGAGGTATGGGGTATGATAGAGGCACCATGTACAGTTATATTGTATATACAGCAGTGTAGTGATACGTGAGGTACGAGGTATAATAGAAGCAGTGTGTATAGATATATAGTATATACAGCAGTGTACTGATATGTGAGGTATGAGGTATAATAGATGCAGTGTGTACAGGTATATAATATATACAGCAGTGTACTGATATGTGAGTTAGGAGGCATAATAGATGCAGTGTGTATAGATATATAGTATATACAGCAGTGTACTGATATGTGAGGTAGGAGGCATAATAGATGCAGTGTGTACAGATATATAGTATATACAGCAGTGTACTGATACGTGAGGTACGAGGTATAATAGATGCAGTGTGTACAGATATATAGTATATACAGCAGTGTACTGATATGTGAGGTACGAGGTATAATAGATGCAGTGTGTACAGATATATAGTATACACAGCAGTGTACTGATATGTGAGGTACACGGTATAATAGATGCAGTGTGTACAGATATATAGTATATACAGCAGTGTACTGATATGTGAGGTACACGGTATAATAGATGCAGTGTGTACAGATATATAGTATATACAGCAGTGTACTGATATGTGAGGTACGAGGTATAATAGATGCAGTGTGTACAGATATATAGTATATACAGCAGTGTACTGATATGTGAGGTATAATAAATGCAGTGTGTACAGATATATAGTATATACAGCAGTGACTGATATGTGAGGTACGAGGCATAATAGATGCAGTGTGTACAGATATATAGTATATACAGCAATGTACTGATATGTGAGGTACGAGGTATAATAAATGCAGTGTATACAGATATATAGTATATACAGCAGTGTACTGATATGGGAGGTATGAGGTATAATAGATGAAGTGTGTAGAGATATATAGTATATACAGCAGTGTACTGTTATGTGAGGTATGAGGTATAATAGATGAAGTGTGTAGAGATATATAGTATATACAGCAGTGTACTGATATGTGAGGTAGGAGGTATAATAGATGCAGTGTGTACAGATATATAGTATATACAGCAGAGTGCTGACATGTGAGGTACGAGGTATAATAGAGGCAGTGTGTACAGATATATAGTATATACAGCAGTGTACTGATATGTGAGGTACGAGGTATAATAGATGCAGTGTGTACAGATATATGGTATATACAGCAGTGTACTGATTTGTAAGGTGTGAGGTATAATAAATGCAGTGTGTACAGATATATAGTATATACAGCAGTGTAGTGATATGTGAGGTATGGGGTATGATAGAGGCACCGAGTACAGTTATATTGTATATACAGCAGTGTACTGATATGTGAGGTACGAGGTATAATAGATTCAGTGTGTACAGATACTGTATATAGTATATACAGCAGTTTACTGATACGTGAGGTACGAGGTATAATAGATGCAGTGTGTAGAGATATATAGTATATACAGCAGTGTACTGATATGTGAGGTACGAGGTATAATAGATGCAGTGTGTACAGATATATAGTATATACAGCAGTGTACTGATATGTGAGGTAGGAGGTATAATAGATGCAGTGCGTACAGATATATAGTATATACAGCAGTGTACTGATATGTGAGGTACGAGGTATAATAGATGCAGTGTATACAGATTTATAGTATATACAGCAGTGTACTGATATGTGAGGTATGGGGTATGATAGAGGCACCGAGTACAGTTATATTGTATATACAGCAGTGTACTGATATGTGAGGTACGAGGTATAATAGATGCAGTGTGTACAGATATATAGTATATACAGCAGTGTACTGATATAGGGGGTACGAGGTATAATAGATGCAGTGTGTACAGATATATAGTATATACAGCAGTGTACTGATATGTGAGGTACGAGGTATAACAGATGCAGTGTGTACAGATATATAGTATATACAGCAGTGTACTAATATGTGAGGTACGAGGTATAATAGATGCAGTGTGTACAGATATATAGTATATACAGCAGTGTACTGATATGTGAGGTACGAGGTATAATAGATTCAGTGTGTACAGATACTGTATATAGTATATACAGCAGTTTACTGATAAGTGAGGTACGAGGTATAATAGATGCAGTGTGTAGAGATATATAGTATATACAGCAGTGTACTGATATGTGAGGTACGAGGTATAATAGATGCAGTGTGTACAGATATATAGTATATACAGCAGTGTACTGATATGTGAGGTAGGAGGTATAATAGATGCAGTGTATACAGATATATAGTATATACAGCAGTGTACTGATATGTGAGGTAGGAGGTATAATAGATGCAGAGTGTACAGATATATAGTATATACAGCAGTGTACTGATATGTGAGGTACGAGGTATAATAAATGCAGTGTGTACAGATATATAGTATATACAGCAGTGTACTGATATGTGAGGTATGAGGTATAATAGATGCAGTGTATACAGATATATAGTATATACAGCAGTGTACTGATATGTGAGGTATGAGGTATAATAGATGCAGTGTGTACAGATATATAGTATATACAGCAGTGTACTGATACGGGAGGTACGAGGTATAATAGAAGCAGTGTGTACAGATATATAGTATATACAGCAGTGTACTGATATGTGAGGTACGAGGTATAACAGATGCAGTGTATACAGATATATAGTATATACAGCAGTGTACTGATATGTGAGGTACGAGGTATAATAGATGCAGTGTGTACAGGTATATAGTATATACAGCAGTGTACTGATATGTGAGGTACGAGGTATAATAGATTCAGTGTGTACAGATACTGTATATAGTATATACAGCAGTTTACTGATACGTGAGGTACGAGGTATAATAGATGCAGTGTGTAGAGATATATAGTATATACAGCAGTGTACTGATATGTGAGGTACGAGGTATAATAGATGCAGTGTGTACAGATATATAGTATATACAGCAGTGTACTGATATGTGAGGTATAATAAATGCAGTGTGTACAGATATATAGTATATACAGCAGTGTACTGATATGTGAGGTACGAGGTATAATAGATGCAGTGTGTACAGATATATAGTATATACAGCAGTGTACTGATATGTGAGGTACGAGGTATAATAGATGCAGTGTATACAGATATATAGTATATACAGCAGTGTACTGATATGTGAGGTAGGAGGTATAATAGATGCAGTGTGTACAGATATATAGTATATACAGCAGTGTACTAATATGTGAGGTATGGGGTATGATAGAGGCACCATGTACAGTTATATTGTATATACAGCAGTGTAGTGATACGTGAGGTACGAGGTATAATAGAAGCAGTGTGTATAGATATATAGTATATACAGCAGTGTACTGATATGTGGGGTATGAGGTATAATAGATGCAGTGTGTACAGGTATATAATATATACAGCAGTGTACTGATATATGAGTTAGGAGGCATAATAGATGCAGTGTGTATAGATATATAGTATATACAGCAGTGTACTGATATGTGATGTAGGAGGCATAATAGATGCAGTGTGTACAGATATATAGTATATACAGCAGTGTACTGATACGTGAGGTACGAGGTATAATAGATGCAGTGTGTACAGATATATAGTATATACAGCAGTGTACTGATATGTGAGGTACGAGGTATAATAGATGCAGTGTGTACAGATATATAGTATACACAGCAGTGTACTGATATGTGAGGTACACGGTATAATAGATGCAGTGTGTACAGATATATAGTATATACAGCAGTGTACTGATATGTGAGGTACACGGTATAATAGATGCAGTGTGTACAGATATATAGTATATACAGCAGTGTACTGATATGTGAGGTACGAGGTATAATAGATGCAGTGTGTACAGATATATAGTATATACAGCAGTGTACTGATATGTGAGGTATAATAAATGCAGTGTGTACAGATATATAGTATATACAGCAGTGACTGATATGTGAGGTACGAGGCATAATAGATGCAGTGTGTACAGATATATAGTATATACAGCAATGTACTGATATGTGAGGTACGAGGTATAATAAATGCAGTGTATACAGATATATAGTATATACAGCAGTGTACTGATATGGGAGGTATGAGGTATAATAGATGAAGTGTGTAGAGATATATAGTATATACAGCAGTGTACTGATATGTGAGGTAGGAGGTATAATAGATGCAGTGTGTACAGATATATAGTATATACAGCAGAGTGCTGACATGTGAGGTACGAGGTATAATAGAGGCAGTGTGTACAGATATATAGTATATACAGCAGTGTACTGATATGTGAGGTACGAGGTATAATAGATGCAGTGTGTACAGATATATGGTATATACAGCAGTGTACTGATTTGTAAGGTGTGAGGTATAATAAATGCAGTGTGTACAGATATATAGTATATACAGCAGTGTAGTGATATGTGAGGTACGAGGTATAATAGATGCAGTGTGTACAGATATATAGTATATACAGCAGTGTACTGATATGTGAGGTACAAGGTATAATAGATGCAGTGTGTACAGATATATGGTATATACAGCAGTGTACTGATATATGAGGTACGAGGTATAATAGATGCAGTGTGTACAGATATATAGTATATACAGCAGTGTACTGATATGTAAGGTACGAGGTATAATAGATGCAGTGTGTACAGATATATAGTATATACAGCAGTGTACTGATTTGTAAGGTGTGAGGTATAATAGATGCAGTGTGTACAGATATATAGTATATACAGCAGTGTACTGATATGTGAGGTATGAGGTATAATAGATGCAGTGTGTACAGATATATAGTATATACAGCAGTGTACTGATATGTGAGGTATGAGGTATAATAGATGCAGTGTGTACAGATATATAGTATATACAGCAGTGTACTGATATGTGAGGTACGAAGTATAATAGATGCAGTGTGTACAGATATATAGTATATACAGCAGTGTACTGATATGTGAGGTACGAGGTATAATAGATGCAGTGTGTACAGATATATAGTATATACAGCAGTGTACTGATATATGAGGTACGAGGTATAATAGATGCAGTGTGTACAGATATATAGTATATACAGCAGTGTACTGATATGTGAGGTACGAGGTATAATAGAGGCAGTGTGTACAGATATATAGTATATACAGCAGTGTACTGATATGTGAGGTACGAAGTATAATAGATGCAGTGTGTACAGATATATAGTATATACAGCAGTGTACTGATATGTGAGGTACGAGGTATAATAGAGGCAGTGTGTACAGATATATAGTATATACAGCAGTGTACTGATATATGAGGTACGAGGTATAATAGATGCAGTGTGTACAGATATATAGTATATACAGCAGTGTACTGATATATGAGGCACGAGGTATAATAGATGCAGTGTGTACAGGTATATAGTATATACAGCAGTGTACTGATATGTAAGGTATGAGGTATAATAGATGCAGTGTGTACAGATATATAGTATATACAGCAGTGTACTGATATGTGAGGTACGAGGTATAATAGAGGCAGTGTGTACAGATATATAGTATATACACCAGTGTACTGATATGTGAGGTACGAGGTATAATAGAGGCAGTGTGTACAGATATATAGTATATACAGCAGTGTACTGATATGTGATGTATGAGGTATAATAGATGCAGTGTGTACAGATATATAGTATATACAGCAGTGTACTGATATGTGAGGCACGAGGTATAATAGATGCAGTGTGTACAGATATATAGTATATACAGCAGTGTACTGATTTGTAAGGTGTGAGGTATAATAGATGCAGTATGTACAGATATATAGTATATACAGCAGTGTACTGATATGTGAGGTATGAGGTATAATAGATGCAGTGCATACAGATATATAGTATATACAGCAGTGTACTGATATGTGAGGTACAAGGTATAATAGATGCAGTGTGTACAGGTATATAGTATATACAGCAGTGTACTGATATGTGAGGTACGAGGTATAATATATGCAGTGTGTACAGATATATAGTATATACAGCAGTGTACTGATATGTGAGGTAGGAGGTATAATAAATGCAGTGTGTACAGATATATAGTATATACAGCAGTGTACTGATATGTGAGGTACAAGGTATAATATATGCAGTGTGTACAGATATATAGTATATACAGCAGTGTACTGATATGTGAGGTACGAGGTATAATAGATGCAGTGCATACAGATATATAGTATATACAGCAGTGTACTGATATGTGAGGTACGAGGTATAATAGATGCAGTGTGTACAGGTATATAGTATATACAGCAGTGTACTGATATGTGAGGTACGAGGTATAATAGATGCAGTGTGTACAGATATATAGTATATACAGCAGTGCACTGATATGTGAGGTACGAGGTTTAATAGATGCAGAGTGTACAGATATATAGTATATACAGCAGTGTACTGATATGTGAGGTATGAGGTATAATAGATGCAGTGTGTACAGATATATAGTATATACAGCAGTGTACTGATATGTGAGGTAGGAGGTATAATAGATGCAGTGTGTACAGATATATAGTATATACAGCAGTGCACTGATATGTGAGGTACGAGGTTTAATAGATGCAGTGTGTACAGATATATAGTATATACAGCAGTGTACTGATATGTGAGGTATGAGGTATAATAGATGCAGTGTGTACAGATATATAGTATATACAGCAGTGTACTGATATGTGAGGTACGAGGTATAATAGATGCAGTGTGTACAGATATATAGTATATACAGCAGTGTACTGATATGTGAGGTACGAGGTATAATAGATGCAGTGTGTACAGATATATAGTATATACAGCAGTGTACTGATATGTGAGGTACGAGGTATAATAGATGCAGTGTGTACAGGTATATATAGTATATACAGCAGTGTACTGATATGTGAGGTACGAGGTATAATAGATGCAGTGTATACAGATATATAGTATATACAGCAGTGTACTGATATGTGAGGTACGAGGTATAATAGATGCAGTGTGTACAGATATATAGTATATACAGCAGTGTACTGATATTTGAGGTATGAGGTATAATATATGCAGTGTGTACAGATATATAGTATATACAGCAGTGTACTGATATATGAGGTATGAGGTATAATAGATGCAGTGTGTACAGGTATATAGTATATACAGCAGTGTACTGATATGTGAGGTATGAGGTATAATAGATGCAGTGTGTACAGATATATAGTATATACAGCAGTGTACTGATTTGTAAGGTGTGAGGTATAATAGATGCAGTGTGTACAGATATATAGTATATACAGCAGTGGGGGCCCAATTTAGATTAGGGCCCAGTGATTTCTTTCTACGCCCCTGACTGCCACCTAGTGGTTACAATAATTATCTCTCTTGAGAAACAAGAGAAATAATTACTCCTCCCTCTTATCTCCGGGCACAGGAGACTGGGGGACTACCAAGGAATCCCCGCCTCCCCAGTGGGCCAGTCCGAGCCTGCATGAATTGAATGTTTTTTTTATTTTTATTAATCAAACATTAAACTGATTTCAAGAAGTTTTCTGATCTCCAGCCTGGCTCATTCTTGTAGGTCTGCTTTAAGGGAGCTCCACAGTTAATTTCCTGATGCTAGGGGTAGATTTAGCTTCCTACCAACCACATTGGTTGAAGTTTCTATATATGCTGGCTGTGGTTCCAGACAGTGGCCATAGTATTTCCGTAGTGGACCACTGTGCCGCTATTCCCATTCAAAGTGAATGAGCCCCTGCACTGCACAAATAACAAGACTGTACTAATCTTTGGCCAGAATAAATTGTAGCAATCATAAAGGTGACTGCTGTGTCTGAATTTACTTAGCTCTTTAATTCAACCTTTTCCTTTCAGTGGATACATCAGCATAGGGATTTGGTCTGGTTGGAATAGGGACATATTTATGGCAGTGGGGGAGATTTACTAATCAAAATGCACAAGGATTCTGGGGCAATTTGCACCAAAAAAACTGGCGTCCATGCTTTGCATTACAGTCTTGTGAAAAAATTAGGACACCCTAAGCATGTGGTTTTTTGTAACATTTTTAATAAATGGTTATTTCATCTCCGTTTCAACAATACAGAGAGATTAAAGTAATCCGACTAAACAAAGAAAACTGAAGAAAAGTCTTTTCAAGATCTTCTGTAAATGTCATTCTACAAAAATGCCTATTCTAACTGAGGAAAAAGATAGGACACCCTTGCCCCTAATAGCGAGTGTTACCTCCTTTGGCTGAAATAACTGCAGTGAGACGGTTCTTGTAGCCATCTACCAGTCTTCGACATCGGTCTGAGGAAATTTTACCCCACTCCTCAATGCAGAACTTTTTCAGCTGTGAGATGTTTGAGGGGTTTCTTGCACGTACAGCCCTTTTCAAGTCACCCCACAGCATCTCAATGGGATTCAAATCTGGACTTTGACTTGGCCATTCCAGGACTCTCCATTTCTTCTTTTTCAGCCAATCTTTGGTTGATTTACTAGTATGTTTTGGGTCATTGTCATGTTGCATGGTCCAGTTCCGCTTCAGCTTTAATTTTCTAACTGATGGTCTCACATGTTCTTCAAGCACCTTCTGATACACAGTAGAATTCATCGTGGATTCTATGATGGTGAGCTGACCAGGTCCTGCTGCAGCAAAGCAGCCCTAAACCATGACACTTCCACCTCCATGCTTCACAGTTGGTATGAGGTTCTTTTCTTGGAATGCTGTGTTTGGTTTACGCCAAACATGTCCTCTGCTGTTGTGTCCAAATAATTCAATTTTGGACTCATCTGTCCAAAGAACATTATTCCAGAAGTCCTGGTCTTTGTCAACTTTATCGCTGGCAAATGTCAGTCTGGCCTCGATGTTTCTCTTGGAAAGCAAAGGTTTCCTCCTTGCACACCTCCCATGCAAGTTAAACTTGTACAGTCTCTTTCTGATTGTAGAGGCATGTACTTCTACATCAACAGTAGCCAGAGCCTGCTGTAGTTCTCGAGATGACACTTTAGGGTTTTTGGATACCTCTTTTAGCATCTTGCGGTCTGCTCTTGGGGTGAACTTGCTGGGGCGACCAGTCCTGGGCATGTTGGCAGTTGTTTTGAAAGCCCTCCACTTGTAGACTATCTTCCGGACAGTGGAATGGCTGATTTCAAAATCTTTTGAGATCTTTTTAAATCCCTTCCCAGACTCATAGGCTGCTACAATCTTTTTTCTGAAGTCCTCTGACAGCTCTTTTGCTCTCACCATGGTGCTCACTCTCACTTCAACAGTCAGGAGCACACCAAACTAAATGTCTGAGGTTTAAATAGGGCAAGCCTCATTCAACATGCAGAGTAACGATCTACTAATTATGTGCACCTGGTGTGATATACCTGTGTGAGATCTGAGCCAATTTAAGAGGGAATACATGTGAGGGTGTCCTATCTTTTTCCTCAGTTAGAATAGGCATTTTTGTAGAATGACATTTACAGAAGATCTTGAAAAGACTTTTCTTCAGTTTTCTTTGTTTAGTTGGATTACTTTAATCTCTCTGTATTGTTGAAACGGAGATGAAATAACCATTTATTAAAAATGTTACAAAAAACCACATGCTTTCAAAGGGTGTCCTAATTTTTTCACATGACTGTACATCTATTAAAGAGCTTGTCCCACCCAATGTGTTAGGATGCAAAGCTGCCCCCCCCCCCCCCCTCGCCCGGTCACAAATTAGTACACCTTCTTGCAGGAACCTTAAACATCTTGACTTTCGCTTACTCTCTGACTCTCTTCTGCCACTCTCTACCATGTGTTTCCTCCATAATACAAATGCAGCCTTCACTTTGTCTAACACCACAATAACTACAGCTTGGACTCAGTCACCCCCTCATACATAACAAAACCTGAAAAGTCATCAGACAACACTGGCACACCAGTCTGACTAAAGAGCTGAGACAAGCTTCCAAGGTTGCAGGTCTGTGATGGAAGAAATCCCATTCTGAGAAGCATTTTGTCACATACAAACAATCCCTCGTCAACTTCAAATCTGCACTCACTGCCGCAAAACAGGCCGACTTCACATCTCTCATATCTTCCCTGTCTTACAATCCTAAAACAACTATTTAACAATTTTAACTATCTTCTCCATCCCCCCGTGCCCCCACCCTCACCTATTTTCTCAGCTGAGGACTTACTTGTCACATACTTCAGACAAAAGATGGACAACATCAGAGAGAGCTTCAGTCTATAGTCCCCACAGACCCTCTATTCAGTCCTCTTCCCTTTTTTAATTCGGATATGTCCTTTAAACTACACATCCATGTCCTTTCCACCAATATTTCTCGGATTGGCGCATTTCTCAATCCCTTCACTGTTTCTCCATTGTCCCGAGAATCCAGTACAAAACACTTACTTTGACATACAATGCAGTCCACAACCTGTTCCCTCCATACATCTGTGACCTGATCTCCTGGTACCTTCCCACACTTAATCTCTGATCCTCACAAGACCTCCTTCTCTAGTCTTCTGTTATTTCCAATTCCCATACTCTTGAACGCTCTACAGCAACCTATCAGACTCTCGCCTACTGTGGAAACCTTCAAGAGAAACCTAAAACCCAGCTCTACAGTAACCCTGCTACCACTAAGCC
Organism: Bufo bufo; assembly: GCF_905171765.1. NCBI lineage: Eukaryota > Metazoa > Chordata > Amphibia > Anura > Bufonidae > Bufo > Bufo bufo. The sequence continues at coordinate 12,967,417 of NC_053389.1, forward strand.
ACCATGACCAGCTTTACCCTCACCTACTGTGTCCTTCTCCCATCCCTTTTATGTAGATTGTAAGCTCTCATGGGCAGGGTCCTCTCTCCTTCTGTACCAGTTTGTAACTCGTCTTGTTCATGTTTGTTGCACATGCAATGACCGGGACCGCAGGGGAAATGTGTGAGTGTGGTGGCCTGATGAGGGTAGTAGTTGATACTGACGTTTCTGCAGCTCCCTGAGCCGTCGTGTAGTGACGAGAAGGACAGCAGCGGATTCCGTCGGGGCATGCTCTGGTGTTGGGGGATCTCCTGCCAAATGTTGGTTGAGGTGCCCTTGGTGGTATCGTTTTAGGTGCAGGGAAAGCAGACTCCCTGAGGTTCGCCAACACCCTTGGGTGAAAATGAGGTGTAGAAATAAAGAGGAGTCAGTTATTATAAATAACTGGAACTGAACGGGGTGGAGCCGCCATCTGAGCCAAATGGCAGTGTGAAGCAGGAGCTCCATTTGAAAAAGTGCCCTTTCAGCCTGTAATCCTGCCTGTCTGGTCGAAATATGGTGAAGATCGGAGGCCCTAAAATGGGAGAACCCGCTGGACACTTCAAATCGTCTATTAACAGTGGCGACATGGAAAAATTTATAAAGAAGGCTGCCTCCACTTATGTGAACAGGGAAGCTAAGATGGCACCGTCGTCTCCACTATCAGCCAGCCGGAAGCAAGCAGAGACCCCTCATGGAGCACAAGGAGGTGAGGATGAACCCGATACCCGCCTGATATCCCGCTCCTATCTGAGAGACACCCTGACCTCTTCTCTGGCTTCTGCTTTAGAACCGCTTAGCGCCGATATAGGTGCTATAAAACAAGATGTCCGCCACATAGGACGCAGAGTCGAGATGCTGGACGACTCACAGACTGCCCTGTTAGAACACCAAGCAGCTGTCGTACAAAAGATACAGGCAGTACAAATACATCTGAATTCTATATACAATGCAATTGAGGACCAGGAAAACCGCGGAAGGCACAATAACCTGCGCTTTAGAGGTATACCAGAAACGGTTGCTCAGGGAGATATTCCTAATACAATAGTGCAGATATGCCTGTCCCTTCTGGGCCCTGATTCGGTGCATGAAATCCTGCTAGAAAGAGCCCACAGAGCCCTGAAACCTAAGCCAGCTCCTTCAGCACCTCCCAGAGATGTTATCTGTAAATTCTTGAGCTTTCCTGTGAAAGAAGCCGTCCTCACTAAAGCTAGAGATTTACAAGCTGTTAAATGGGATGGTCACGATATCCTAGTCTTCCAAGACCTTGGTCAATCTACCCTCAAGAAATGAAGAGCCCTCAAGCAGTAAACAGGTTGGCTTAGGGGAAAGAACATCCCTTACAGGTGGACATTCCCATTTGGACTTTCCTTTGTGTTTGAGGGCCGCAGGATATCCATCACTTCTTACCTAGATCTGGATCCAGTTTATGATCATCTGAATATTGGCCCACTTGACATTCAGGACTGGGACCCGGTTCAAGATCTCGCTGGACTGCCATCCCTCCCTCCAATTGAATCCTGGGATAAGCAGCTTACTCCTAAACAACAAAAAGGCAGAGGAGGAAATCAAAAATCAACTCCAAGAAGGCTGCCGCTAGGGGAATAATAAAATAATAAAATAGGTGATCTCTCATTTATGTTTCAGTTCAGGCATTCCCACCTAGTGCTTTTTCGCTTTCTCTCATTCCCAAGTTTCTTACCCTCCCCTTCTCTCCTATATCATCCTTTGATCCTAACTCTCCTCTTGTCTCGCTAGACCTATAACTCAAAATAAGGGCACTGAAACATGTTTTCTTTTCCCTCCTACCTATTTAACTAATTAGTCAACTTCTCACTACTATTGTACCTTTACTGTCCTTTACCATATTCTAATATTGCTAAAATTATTGCAAATGATAATGTGGTGTTGTTACCTCAGGTTAAGATTGTTTAAATCTGTTTGTAGTTCAATTGGATGTCTCACAGGTTACATTATTAAGACACATCAGACTGGGAATATACTGTTTGTGGTTGAGAGGAGTTTCTGGAGGGCAATCTTTCTACCTTTAACCCTTAAATAGAGGCTGGGTCACATTCTGCAGTTGGCCAATCACAGCCATGCCAATAGTAGCCATGGCTGTGATGGCCTTTTGGGGCAAGTAGTATGACGCCAAGAAAGCGCTGAACACCGAACCCGAAACCAAACTTTTACGTAAATGTTCGGGTTCAGGTCCGGGTGCCAAAAAAACTAAAGTTCGGTACGAACCTGAACTTTACAGTTCGGGTTCGCTCAACTCTAGATGCGACCCAAAGAGTTACATGACAGATTTGAGAAGAGAGGATACAGCAGTTCATCGCTAAGGAGAGGATATTGCATGCGGAACACTCTAAAAGAGATACAAAGCCGAAATACATTGATGGGCAGTAAAAGAGAAATAGATTTATCACCTCATTTAATTCAGGACACAAAGAAGTTTCCTCCATTGTCAAGAAGTATTGGAATATTCTCCAAATAAATACAACTTTGCGAAAATATCTCCCTCCGAATCCTTCGCTAACTTACAGATGGGAGCGAAACCTTAAAGATATCCTGGTACACTGCCACTACCAAGGTAAGAATCAGAATAAATTGTTTGGTTCAAATGGACCTACACGTACATGGAGATACCGTCCATGTGGCAGCTGCGTTGCTTGTTCCAATGTTGTGAGGACCACCACCTTCACAGATGGTACAGGCCGCAAGGTCTACCACATCACACATGCTATAACATGCAATACAATTGCGGTGATTTATGTAACTACTTGTTCATGCAATTTATTGTACGTAGGTTTGACATCACACAAATTGAAGAAATGCAACCAGAGAGCATGTTTTGGGAATTAGCACAGCGGAGAGAAGGACTTGACAAAACTCAAAACCATTTACCGTCATTTCAAGACTCACCATAATTGTGACAGCTCGCATCTTAAGGTAAGAGGTATAGACAGGGTATTGATCGGCAACAGGGAAGGTAACTGGAAAATGTTACTGGCACAGAAAGAAGCCAGCTGGATCTTTGAATTAAATACGGTTACCCCACATGGCCTAAATGAAAGTCTAAGCTTTTCCCCATTTCTGAGTTGAACGTGTTGTAGTATCAGTCATTAACTGAAATATCTCGTTGTTTCATATATGATTTTATCTGCATCTGAGTCCTTATATCGACGGTTTTAGTTTTAATTGTATAGTCTTGTTGTTTTTAACTATTGTTCTTTATCTATTTGTATTCCTTAGGTGTATATATTCTATATGTGAACCGAGAGCAAGGCAGGTGGTTTGACTCCGCCACCAGAAAAGAGTGCGTACGCAGAAGTCAAGATTAATAAAATTGCATTTACTATAAATTAATAAAAGCAGGTAAACCAGGCAGTTACAAAGGTAAAGACAAATAAAATATTCAAAACAGTATAAACAATACAAGTTAAACACTGCAACAATTTTCACCTTCGCTGTGTCCGTATTCGCAGTGCGGACACTAAGAAAGAATAGTCCCAGAAACTATCCCTAACTGACCCTAACTTTGAAGCGGGTTCGCACCCCCCTTATCCCAGCCGTGCACCCCCCTTATCCCAGTGGTCCAAGTGGACCGCTGACAGTTTGTGGAAGTGCACAGTGGGGCCCGATGTCGTCCTTTTCTTTAATCAGCGCAGGATCCGCAACAAAGAAGTCCTCCTCAGCACGCCGGAAAACCAGTTGAGTATAATCCAGGATTATTACAGTTACTGTCCGGTACCTCGACAGCACTGTGAGTCTCTTTACTGTTTGGGGCAATCCACACAGCCCAATGTCGGCTCCACAGGTTAGTTGCTGCACACAGTCCTTTTAACTTGGCTTCACTAAATGCACGGTCTCTTTGTACTCCATCCGTCTCTAGACCGAAGTTCACACAGCTTGGAATGTCCTTTAGTATCTCCGCACATGTCTTACACAGCACAGAACTTGTTTTCTATCTTGCCAATATGGCGGCAGCTACAGTTCCAATCCCTCTTCCTCCTTCTTCCTGCTCACACTGAGGCAGGGTGACATCATAAGGGGCATGTCACTTCAACACTTAGCTGCTGCCTTAAAGGCCCAGTATCACATTAATAAACTTTCTCTATGGTAAAATCCAATGCAAATTGGTCCTATGCTGCCATCTACTGACCGAACAAATACTGCAGGCATTTTACATTAAATTTTAACACTGTTTACCAGGATAATGAAACTTAGAGACATTACATGACTGTTTCTTACATATATGGGGGTAGAAGATGGATTATTATATATTGTGCGGATTCGCTCTGGTAGACAGGGTGTGTGGACGCAGTACAGACGCAAATTAACAGTTCTTAAATCAAACTTACATGCTTATTCACATATAAAGCAAAAACAAAACGTCACTTTGCAGTCTTGGTGTTAGTTCACACAAAATTGAAACTCCACATAGGAAAAATCACCTTGTTGGCAGTTCTGCTTCCAGCAGTCCATAGCAGACTTTTGGGGGGCCCGTTTCCTTTACAGACGAGTCTCAGCCCTCCAGCACGGCACAAGCCTCAGATCCCAGCACACACACCTCCTGAGATCCACTGTCAGACTGAGGTAATCCTCCTCACCTGGCAGTGCTGGCTCTTTTTTTTAGGCCTGGCAAAACTCGGCCTGGAACATGGGGAGTAATCACCCACCCAGCACTTTGACTACTGCCAGTAAAAGCCGTCCCAGATCAGCTATACAGGCATACCAAGTATTAAGGTGTCAAACAGCAACTGCTGCTGACACATCCACGATGATTCCTTGTACCTTCTTACAATATAAATATATATTAACATCATGCTAAGAGAAGGTTCGAGTGGGATTTATTACAAATTACACAGTAGATACATATGGATGATGAAAAAAGCCAAATTCAAGGAAGGATGGCCAATGTTAGCCATACCATGGGTGGGCAAACGGCTATGGACATGAATCTGAATTTGTTTTATGATAACATACCTTAGGGAATATCACATGTGATTTTGTTATAATTTCATATATTTACACTTAATAAGTATTAGTTTTTATCACTGCATGGGGTGGTTGTTCACTAGGCACCAGCACGTGTGTTGCACTTTAATTACACTTTTTATATTATTCATATAATGTATGTGTTTTGTTTTGTTATATTGATAATTATACATTCTTGCAATATATTAGTTTGATCATATTATGTATTAGAAGAATCATGTGCGTTCACGCATACAAAGGGATAAATCATGGATTCACTGTTTTTATCAATTACAGGGTTCAACTATGTTTGCAATCAATATTATATCATGAAGCATGTGTGTGGCGAAACCAACCTCGCCACTGGGTTTTGGAGGGGCCTGGCTGCTGGCCTCTTGCTCCAGGATTATGGGCCCTCTCATCAGCCAGGCCTCATTTGTTCACAAAGGACTGGAACTAACTTGAACTCCTGGTCTAATTCGTGGCATTGTGGGATGTTAAATGTCTGTGTATTGAAAAGGGTTGTGACATTGTATGTTTAAATGGTGATTTCTGTTCTGTTGTCCCACATGTGTATTGGTGATTTCCCTTTGTCTTGAGAGATAATTGGATTACTCCTCGGGTGTCTCCAGGGCAGAGAGGAGGAAACCATAATGCATTGTGGGGATGTATTGTCCCTGTGTATCCTGCAGTTCTGCATATCTGTCCTGTGTCCCAGTCTTCCTACTGGTCCCCTATGGGCGTGTACACCAGATGGGCTTGGTTGTTTTATACCTCCCTGTGGGCGGACCTGTATTTGCAACAACTGTAATAAAAAACAGGCTGGGTGTGCCAGCACCTCAGACCACTGCTTGACCCTCAACACGGAGCCTTGTCTCGTTATTGGGGGGATCCACTGTATGCTGTTAGAGACTGATTGCCAGGAGTGTAAGCTGATTCCTCTTCGTCTGCTAGCAGCTATTCGTAAGGTCCCAGTTTGGAGTGCTATTTTGTATCCAGTTCGGGAGTTTGGTGTTCTGCAGTAGCTGTGCCTGTCTCTCAGAAAGGGGCATATCGCCTAAATGGATTTTAACCCCTTGTCTGCTGAAACGGCCCGTTACATTGGTGGCAAGCAGCGGGATCGTTCCTACAGCCAGAAGGACAGCTACAGGAGACACCATTTCTTTGGATTTTACAACTTAAGGGCAACGCATGTCTCAGTACAGCGACCCTAAAAGCACCAGGATGAAACCAGCAGTGGAGTACAGATACTCTGTTGAGGAATTTGACCGTATGATGTGGTTGCGGCTGAACTTCTTCGGACCCAATCCAGCTGAGAAATACGTGAAGTTCGTGAGGAGTCTAGTGTTCAAGACCCTACTATACCGGTCAGAAGGTGACGGTCAGCTGCCACGTTGGGTGGACCTCCATCGGAAGTTACAGTTGCACGACAGAGAGAGCTCAGTCTCCTCTCCCCAGCGGCAGAGTGTCCAGCAGGGAATTGGGAGCCCAGTCTCCATTCCCCAGTGGCAGTGTGAATTGCAGCGAATTGGGAGCCCAGTCTCCATTCCCCAGCGGCAGGCTGAGTTACAGGGGGCACAGGTAGTTGTTCCTGCCCCCCAGCAGCAGAGTGATATGCCGGGAAGGCAGTGTGAAGTGCAGGGAGAGGAGAGCAGCGTCCTCCCTCCCCAGTGGCAGGCTGAGTTACAGGGGGCAGAGGTAGTTGTTCCTGCCCCCCAGCAGCAGGGTGATATGCCGGGAAGGCAGTGTGAAATGCAGGGAGAGGAGAGCAGCGTCTTCCCTCCCCAGCGGCAGGCTGAGTTACAGGGGGCAGAGGTAGTTGTTCCTGCCCCCCAGCAGCAGCATGATTTTTTGGGAATTGGGAGCCCAGTCTCCATTCCCCAGCGGCCGAGTGATGTACAGGGAATTGGGAGCCCAGTCTCCATTCCCCAGCGGCCGTGTGATTTATTGGGAATTGGGAGCCCAGTCTCCATTCCCCAGCGGCAGGCGGAGTTACAGGGGGCAGAGACAGTCGGTCCTGTCCCCCAGCGGCAGAGTGTCCAGCAGGGAATAGAGAGCCCAGTCTCCTTTCCCCAGCAGCAGGACACTGTTTTGGGAGCGGAGACGGTCAGTCGCCCTCCCCAGCGGCTGGAAGTATGTATGGGAGAGGAGCTCGTTACCCCCTCTCCCCAGCGGCAGCTTAACGCACCAGGGGGAGACAGTAAGCCCCACAACAGTGCAGATGGGACCGTGGTCTCTGCACTTACAGCACAGGGGGTAGAGACAGTCAGTCTCCCCCTCCAACAACCAGGCTCCAACCAGGCTTCTTCCATGGTAACGCTGGCAAATGCCAACTTTGTATAAAAAATGGGAAAAGTTGTCTTTTGCCGAGATATTTCTCTCACCCAGCATGAGTATATGTAAAGACACTTTTTTGCAGCCTAGATGCGCAAAGGGGCCCAAATTCCTTTTAGGAGGGCATTTTTAGACATTTGGATCCCAGACTTCTTCTCACGCTTTAGGGCCCCTAAAATGCCAGGGCAGTATAAAAACCCCACATGTGACCCCATTTTGGAAAGAAGACACCCCAAGGTATTCCGTGAGGGGCATGGCGAGTTCATAGAATTTTTTTTTTTGTCACAAGTTAGCGGAAAATGATGATTTATTTATTTTTTATTTTTCTCTTACAAAGTCTCATATTCCACTAACTTGTGACAAAAAATAAAAACTTCCATGAACTCACTATGCCCATCACGAAATACCTTGGGGTATCTTCTTTCCAAAATGGGGTCACTTGTGGGGTAGTTATACTGCCCTGGCATTTAAAGGGCCAGAATGCGTGAGAAGTGGTTTGAAATCAAAATCTGTAAAAAATGGCCGGTGAAATCCGAAAGGTGCTCTTTGGAATGTGGGCCCCTTTGCCCACCTAGGCTGCAAAAAAAGTGTCACACATCTGGTATCACCGTACTCAGGAGAAGTTGGACAATGTGTTTTGGGGTGTCTTTTTAGATATACCCATGCTGGGTGAGAGAAATATCTTGGCAAAAGACAACTTTTCCTTTTTTTTTATACAAAGTTGGCATTTGACCGAGATATTTCTCTCACCCAGCATGGGTATATGTAAAATGACACCCTAAAACACATTGTCCAACTTCTCCTGAGTACGGCAATACCAGATGTGTGACACTTTTCTGCAGCCTAGGTGGGCAAAGGGGCCCACATTCCAAAGAGCACCTTTCGGATTTCACCGGCCATTTTTTACAGATTTTGATTTCAAACTACTTCGCACGCATTTGGGCCCCTAGAATGCCAGGGCAGTATAACTACCCCACAAGTGACCCCATTTTGGAAAGAAGACACCCCAAGGTATTTTGTGATGGGCATAGTGAGTTCATGGAAGTTTTTATTTTTTGTCACAAGTTAGTGGAATATGAGACTTTGTAAGAAAAAAAAAATATAAAAAATCATAATTTTCTGCTAACTTGTGACAAAAAATAAAAAGTTCTATGAACTCACTATGCCCATCAGCGAATACCTTAGGGTGTCTACTTTCCGAAATGGGGTCATTTGTGGGGTGTTTGTACTGTCTGGCCATTGTAGAACCTCTGGAAACATGACAGGTGCTCAGAAAGTCAGAGATGCTTCAAAAAGCGGAAATTCACATTTTTGTACCATAGTTTGTAAACGCTATAACTTTTTTTTTTAACCAAACATTTTTTTTTTATCAAAGACATGTAAAACAATAAATTTAGAGAAAAATTTATATATGGATGTCGTTTTTTTTTGCAAAATTTTACAATTGAAAGTGAAAAATGTCATTTTTTTGCAAAAAAATCGTTAAATTTCGATTAATAAGAAAAAAAGTAAAAATGTCAGCAGCAATGAAATTCCACCAAATGAAAGGTCTATTAGTGAGAAGAAAAGGAGGTAAAATTCATTTGGGTGGTAAGTTGCATGACCGAGCAATAAACGGTGAAAGTAGTGTAGTTCAGAAATGTAAAAAGTGGCCTGGTCATTAAGGGTGTTTAAGCTATGGGGGCTGAAGTGGTTAAAGAGGTATTCTCATCTGATGCCCTCCATCATTTTTCAAATTTAATGTCATTAAAAAAAACTCACCCATGTTCTAATTATTCTGTTTATGTAGTGCCACAGTTGTATCCTGTATCCAAAGGATACGGCCCGCTCCTCTGCCACATCTCTGGGCCGCGGCTGCACAGAGAGGACCTTTGTTTCACCCAGGCAGCCGGTCTGTTGCTCGACAGCGCAGACGCCGGCTGCCACTCATGCGCATTAGAACATTCACGCCGCATCAGCTAATCAGCTAGGGAGAGGATCGGAGCTGCCGGGACAACAGACGTGATGGCAGAGCAAAGAAACAAGTAAGTGCCTGCTGCCATATGCTCTCCGATCGCTGGGCTCTGCGGTGGGCGGGGCTTGTTGCGGAGGCGGGGGGGTATTGAAGGTGTATTGAAGGCACTGGGGGTGGCTGATGGAGGCATATTGGGGGCTGCACTTGTCTAGGGCACTTCCTTCATGGTGCCAGCAACTAGCTGTCAATTGTGCCCACTTTTGGTGCTGGTTAGCCATTTGTTCATTATGCTCCTGTATGCCAATTGCCCCCAGTACGATGCCAACCAGACGCTGTGGTTTTCTCCAAACTAAGGCAGAAAAAGAACATTTCTGTCAAGCTCTGCTCATTCCAAAAGGTTGAAATCCCTCCCTTTATAGCTATAAGTAAAGATCTTTGGACAGTTCTCTTTACCAGGCTCCAGCGCTGGTTATATGTACCGCTGAAGGCGCTGATATTGCCAGTGGTGAGACCACTAACATATGTAGTACATATACAGATGATGTGTCATTCGTCCGACACTGAAGACCTGTTTGAATGATATATCAGTAGTCCCACCAGAGGCGATTTGTGCATGTGATATGTATGGCTTATCTGTCAGTATTCCACCACTGGTAACATGTATGTATGACATGTAAATAGTCCACCGCTGGTGATATGTATGTATGATATGTACAGATGATAACTCAGGAATCCACCGCTGGTGATATGTATGTATGATATGTACAGATGATAACTCAGGAGTCCACCACTGGTGATGATGGAGGCACTAGGGGTGGCTGATGGAGGCATATTGGGGGCTGCTGGAGGCACTGGGGGGCTGCTGGAGGCATATGGGGGCTGACGGAGGCAATGCGCTTTATATACTGGACTACTACATCGGTCTATTCCCCTCCCCCACCAACAATGTGGCTGTCTAGCTACATACATTGCCCTGCTGTATATAGTAGACAGAAACAGAAATACAGTTGCAAGAAAAAGTATGTGAACCCTTTGGAATGATATGGATTTCTGCACAAATTGGTCATAAAATGTGATCTGATCTTCATCTAAGTCACAACAATAGACCATCACAGTCTGCTAAAACTGATAACACACAAAGAATTAAATGTTACCATGTTTTTATTGAACACACCATGTAAACATTCACAGTGCAGGTGGAAAAAGTATGTGAACCCCTAGACTAATGACATCTCCAAGAGCTAATTGGAGTGAGGTGTCAGCCAACTGGAGTCCAATTAATGAGATGAGATTGGAGGTGTTGGTGACAGCTGCTCTGCCCTATAAAAAACACACACCAGTTCTGGGTTTGCTTTTCACAAGAAGCATTGCCTGATGTGAAGATGCCTCACACAAAAAAGCTCTCAGAAGACTTACAATTAAGAATTTTTGACTTGCATAAAGCTGGAAAGGGTTATAAAAGTATCTCCAAAAGCCTTGCTGTTCATCAGTCCACGGTAAGACAAATTGTCTATAAATGGAGAAAGTTCAGCACTGCTGCTACTCTCCCTAGGAGTGGCCGTCCTGTAAAGATGACTGCAAGAGCACAGCGCAGACTGCTCAATGAGGTGAAGAAGAATCCTAGAGTGTCAGCTAAAGACTTACAAAATCTTTGGCATATGCTATCATCTCTGTTAGCGAATCTACGATACGTAAAACACTAAACAAGAATGGATTTCCTGGGAGGATACCACAGAGGAGGCCACTGCTGTCCCAAAAAAACATTGCTGCATGTTTACAGTTTGCATAAGAGCACCTGGATGTTCCACAGCAGTACTGGCAAAATATTCTGTGGACAGATGAAACCAAAGTTGAGTTGTTTGGAAGAAACACACAACACTATGTGTGGAGAAAAAGAGGCACAGCACACCAATATCAAAACCTCATCCCAACTGTGAAGTATGGTGGTGGGGGCATCATGGTTTGGGGCTGCTTTGCTGCATCAAGGCCTGGACTGATTGCTATCATCGAACGAAAAATAAATTCCCAAGTTTATCAAGACATTTTGCAGGAGAACTTAAGGCCATCTGTCAACCAGCTGATGCTTAACAGAAGATGAATGTTGCAACAGGACAACGACCCAAAGCATAGAAGTAAATCAACAACAGAATGGCTTAAACAGAAGAAAATATGCCTTCTGGAGTGGCCCAGTCAGAGTCCTGACCTCAACCCGATTGAGATGCTGTGGCATGATCTCAAGAAAGCGATTCACACCAGACATCCCAAGAATATTGCTGAACTGAAACAGTTCTGTAAAGAGGAATGGTGAAGAATTACTCCTGATCGTTGTGCACGTCTGATCTGCAATATAGGAAACGTTTGGTTGAATTTATTGCTGCCAAAGGAGGTTCAACCATTTATTAAATCGAAGGATTCATATACTTTTTCCACCTGCACTGTGAATGTTTACATGGTGTGTTCAATAAAAACATGGTAACATTAAATTCTTTGTGTGTTATTAGTTTAAGCAGACTGTGATTGTCTATTGTTGTGACTTAGATGAAGATCAGATCACATTTTATGACCAATTTGTGCAGAAATCCATATAATTCCAAAGGGTTCACATACTTATTCTTGCAACTTTATACCCCAATAACTAAAGTAAAGCGCTACATCGACATACACAGCACTGCTGTGTGAAAATGCTGCAGTTAGGGTACTTTCACACTTGCGGCACGCCGGATCCTGTCGGATCCGTCGTGCGCTTTTTCGCCCTGCCCACCGGACGCCGCTCCGTCCCCATTGACTATAATGGGGACGGGGTCGGAGCTCCGGCGCTGCACGGCAGTGCATGGCGGAAGCCGCCGGACTAAAAAGTCGGACATGCAGAACTTTTAGTCCGGCGGCCTTTCGCCGCACACTGCCGTGCAGCACCGGACCTCCGACCCTGTCCCCATTATAGTCAATGAGGACGGAGCGGCGTCCGGCGGGCACGGCGAAATAGCGCACAACGAATCCGACAGGCAAAACAGCCTGTGGGATCCGGCGTACCGCAAGTGTGAAAGTACCCTAATGTGTATGCTGATGTAGCAGCTTAATATACTAGTATAAGTGGGTAGGTTTCAATCTATGACATACAGCAGGGCAGTAGAACTATATGTACAAAGCCATATTGCTGGCTGGGAGAGGGGAATAGACAGATGTAGCAGAGCTGAAACCTTTTCTTGTGGGGGAGGACAGTGACCTTTTACTGTGTATGAAAAACTTATCATTGCTCTGAGAGTGAGGATTGAACAGCAGAAGCTGCTTCACATAGAAGGCAGGCTGCCAGAGTGATGATTCATACATTCCTCATGAACGAGCACGCAAGGACTGAGCTCTCAGTGTGATGTAATAAGGAGGCGTGGCTGGCCTTCACTTGAACTGCCTAAGCCCGCCCAACCTGAGAAGCTTGGAAAGCAGGAAGTGAAATGCAGAGCTTCTGCAGGTGAGGCTGAAATAGCAAGATGAGAATACCCCTTTAATAAAGGTGAGGTAATCTAGACTTTTTTGACCTAGGTGACTTCTCTGCTCAGTGACAATACCTCCTGCTGCACTGAAGGTCCTTTCTGACAGGACACTTGATGCAAGGCAGGCCAGAAGTTCTATCGCAAATTGGAATAGCTCAGGCCACAGGTCAAGCCTGCACACCCAGTAGTCAAGGGGTTCATCGCTCCTCAGAGTGTCGATATCTGCAGTTAAGGCGAGGTAGTCTGCTACCTGTCGGTCGAGTCGTTCTCTGAGGGTGGACCCCAAAGGTCTGTGGCGATGCGTAGGACTTAAAAAGCTCCGCATGTCCTCCATCAACATCACGTCTGTAAAGCGTCCTGTCCTTGCCGGCGTGGTCATTGGAGGAGGAGGATTACTTTCACCTCTTCCCCTGTTAGATTCCCGTTGTGCTGTGACATCACCCTTATATGCTGTGTAAAGCATACTTTTTAATTTATTTTGGAACTGCTGCATCCTTTCTGACTTGCGGTAATTCGGTAACATTTCAGGCACTTTCTGCTTATACCAGGGGTCTAGTAGCATGGCCACACAGTACAGGTCGTTCTCCTTCAGCCTTTTTATACAAGGGTCCCTCAACAGGCACGACAGCATGAAAGACCCCATTTGCACAAGGTTGGATGCCGAGCTACTCATGTCCCGTTCCTCGTCCTCAGTGATCTCACTGAAGGTATGTTCTTCCCCCCAGCCACGTACAACACCACGGGTACCAGATAGGTGACAACGAGCACCCTGGGATGCCTGTTGTGGTTGGTCTTCCTCCTCCTCCTCAAAGCCACATTCCTCCTCTGACTCCTCTTCCTCACAATCCTCTTCCAGCGTTGCCGCAGGTCCAGCAAGCGATGCTGATAAGGCTGTTTCTGGTGGTGATGGTGACCACAACTCTTCCTCTTCACGCTCATCTACGGCCTGATCCAGCACTCTTCGCAGGGCACGCTCCAGGAAGAAAACAAATGGGATGATGACGCTGATGGTGCCTTCGGTGCGACTGACTAGGTTTGTCACCTCCTCAAAAGGACGCATGAGCCTACAGGTATTGCACATGAGCGTCCAGTAACGTGGCAAAAAAATTCCCAGCTCCGCAGAGGCTGTCCTAGCACCCCGGTCATACAAATAGTCGTTGACGACTTTTTCTTGTTGGAGCAGGTAGTCGAACATTAGGAGTGTTGAATTCCAACGTGTCGGGCTGTCGCAAATCAAGCGCCTCACTGGCATGTTGTTTCGCCGCTGGATATCTGAAAAGTGAGCCATGGCCGTGTAGGAACACCTGAAATGGCCACACACCTTCCTGGCCTGCTTCAGGACGTCCTGTAAGCCTGGGTACTTCTGCACAAAGCGTTGTACGATCAGATTACACACATGTGCCATGCACGGCACATGTGTCAACTTGCCCAAATTCAATGCCGCCAACAAATAGCTTCCGTTGTCACACACCACTTTGCCGATCTCCAGTTGGTGCGAAGTCAGCCACTGATCCACCTGTGCATTCAGGGCGGACAGGAGTGCTGGTCCGGTGTGACTCTCTGTTTTCAGGCAAGTCAACCCCAAGACGGCGTGACACTGTAGTATCCGGGATGTGGAATAGCCCCTGGGGAGCTGGGGGGTGCCGTTGATGTGGAGCAAGACGCAGCAGCAGAAGAGGACTTAGCCGAGGAGGTTATGGAAGAGGATGGAGTAGGAGGAGTAGAGGAGGTGGCAGCAGGCCTGCCTGCAAGTCGTGGCGGTGTCACCAACTCCTCTGCAGAGCCACGCATTCCATGCTTGGCAGCCGTCAGCAGGTTTACCCAATGCGCAGTGTACGTGATATACCTGCCCTGACCGTGCTTTGCAGACCAGGTATCAGTGGTCAGATGGACCCTTGCCTCAACACTGTGTGCCAGACATGCCATTACTTCCTTTTGCACAATCGAGTACAGGTTGGGGATTGCCTTTTGTGCAAAGAAATTTCGGCCGGGTACCTTCCACTGCGGTGTCCCAATAGCTACAAATTTTTTGAACGCCTCAGACTCCACCAGCTTGTATGGTAAAAGCTGGCGGGCTAAGAGTTCAGACAAACCAGCTGTCAGACGCGGGCAAGGGGGTGGCTTTGTGACATTGGCTTCTTACACTCAAACATGTCCTTGACAGACACCTGACTGTGGACAGATGAGCAGGAACTGCTGAAGGTGAGAGGCGGAGTGGCGGATGGTTGAGAGGGGGCAAGGAGGACAGCAGTGGTTGACGTGGTTAAAGATGCTGGACCAGGAGGAGGATGGTGGCTTTGAGTTTGTGTGCTGCTTGTACTCATGTGTTGATCCCATAGGCGTTTGTGATGTGCGATCATGTGCCTTCGCAAAGCAGTTGTACCTAGGTGGGTGTTGGACTTCCCACGACTCTGTTTCTTTTGGCACAGGTTGCAAATGGCATCGCTGTTGTCAGAGGCAGACACACACAAAAAATGCCACACTGCTGAGCTCTGCAATGACGGCATTCTTGTGGTGGCAACAGCATGGGTTGATTGGCGTGCTGTCTGGCTGACCCCGGGTGCCGATGCATGCTGTCTGACTGTGCCACTAGCTCCTTGTGACGACCTCCCCCTGCTTCCAACTCGTCTCCTCCTCCTCTCTGTCTCCCCATCAGAACTTTCCACCTGTTCTTCTTCTCTTCGAGCGGGCACCCACGTAACATCCACAGACACATCGTCATCATCAACCGCTTCACTTGTATCTGACAAATCAGCAAACGAAGCAGCAACGGGTACAACATCATCATCATCATCACACCGTACGTCCATGTGCGTAATGCTGCCTGACTGAGACATATCCCTGTTATCTACATCCTCTGGCAATAATGGTTGCGCATCACTAATTTCATCCAACTGATGTGTAAATAACTCCTCTGAGGGATCAAGTGAAGCGGCTGTGGTGCTAGTGTTGGTGGTGGCGGCAGGCAGGCGAGTGGTAACTTGAAAGGTAGCTGAGCTGGAGGAGGATGGTGCGTCAAGGTCCCGAGCGGAAGCTGTAGAAGATTGGGTGTCCTGTGTTAGCCAGTCAACTATGTCCTCAGAACTTTTCGAGTTCAGGGTATGTGGCCTCTGAACACTGGGCATTAGTCTAGGGCCAAAGGGAATCACAGCACCACGACCACGACGGCCCCTGCGGTGTGGCTTGCCTCTGCCTGTCATTTTTTTTTGATTAGTTAAGTTGTACAATGCGTGTAAGCTACTGTGACACCAGATATTAGTTGTGCTGGTGACACTATGCACTTGCAGCTGGGCCTTAAACACACAAACACGTGTGTGCAACTGACTGCTATTTATTCACAGTCAAAATTGTTGTTTTTATTTAAATCTAATCTACTGTGACACCAGATATGAGTTGCGCTGAAGTGACACTATGCGCTTGCAGGGCATGAAACACACGCGCATGCCGGCAACTGACTGTTATTATATTACAGTCCAAAAAGTTTTTTTTTTTTTAATGCAAGCTACTGTGACACCAGATATGGTGGCACTGGGCAAGTGGGCACAGTATACGCTGTGAGCCTGACACACACGCTGGCGGGCAACTGCAATTAGATTACACAGAAAAAAAAAAAGCAGACTGAAGTTCTAGCCCTAAAAAGGGCTTTTTGGGGTGCTGTCCTTACAGCAGAGATCAGATGAGTCCTTCAGGACTGCAGTGGACACTGAATACACTGGCCTAGCTATCGATTTCCCTATTAAATCAGCAGCAGCAGCAGCACTGTCCCTCCTCTCACTAAGAATGCAGCTTCCGAATGAATCTAAAATGGATGCTGTCCAGGAGGTGGGAGGGTCTGGGAGGGAGGGTCTGCTGCTGATTGGCTGAAATGTGTCTGCTGACTGTGAGGTACAGGGTCAAAGTTTACACAATGATGACTAATAGGGGGCGGACCGAACATCGCATATGTTCGCCCGCCGTGGTGAACGCGAACAAGCTATGTTCGCCGGGAACTATTCGCCGGCAAACTATTCGGGACATCTCTAGATAACGCTATAGAAATAAGTAAAATAAATATGTCCTATGTGTACAATAATAAGAAAAATTACAGTGCAATTATGGACATGTGCATCTTCAGCACAGATGGAGAGTTGACCTCAAAATGATCTCCTCCAGTTTGCTCATTGAACCCTGGTCAAACACTGGCAGTATACAGTGATCCCTTAAGATACAATGGCCTCGAGATAAAATATTTTTAACATACAAAGTTCTTTTCTGGTCCATTGTAAATTCAAACTAGACTCAACATATAATGCCTGATACTCATATCAAACTGGCCATTTCTCTGTTAAAACACCTTTATTGGTTGCTCCTCTGCGGTACTACATGTCCTGAACTGCCTCTTGTCTGTGCCAGAATAAGCTGTTTGGACACCAGTTGAGCCAAAACTCCATTTTTTTTTTTTTTGTACATCTGTCTACTATGCAAGACCCTGAAGAAGCTCCTTCCATCACCATGAAAAGTGCGGCTGCCCTCTATTCATCTGTATGGGGCTGCCAAAAATAGCCGAGCACTGGCTCAGCTATTTCCGTTGTCCCCATAGTAGCGAATGGAAGAGGTGGTCGCTCAAGCATGGTGAACTTCCATTCATTTCTATGAGGATTTCGAAAAAATATCAGAGCGCGCCACTTGGCTACTTTCGGTGGACCAATAGGAATGCTTGGTGGTGGCAGGACCCAACACTGACGGCCACCACTTTGCCGGCTTAGTTTTCACCTGCATTTACAAGATAGGTGCGGGTCTCAGGTGGGGGCGATAAGCCCCCATTGTCTGAGATGGGAATACCCCTTTAAGGATTTGCTTTATATGTCATGGTTATCTGCTTATTTTTCGTAAACCTTCATTTGTCCTTAATCTGGGCAGGCATTTTTGGGCTTTGGAACCAATTACTGGTTTTTCATAGAGTTATGGACACAAGTTACAATAGTTTCTTCTTACAATGGTCATCCTGGAACCAATTAATACTGTAACTTGAGGGACCATGGTATAAGGGTGCTTATGGTAGACTTCATACAGCACCGGCCTGAAATCTCAGCTCAGATAGTGAATTAATGAATCAGGTAATTTACAAAATTTCACAAGATTTATGGTTCAGTAAAATGAACACTTAAAGTTTCCCAGTAAAGTAGAAACATCATTGTTATCGTTATTATCACTTTTTCAATGCTTTTCCATCTTCAAAGATCAAAAATTCAAACATTTTTACCATAAATCTTGTATTTGATTTCCTTTTAGCTGTGAATTAATGTTCAGTTCTTCAGACCACAAAGCACTTTGCAGACCAAGCATCACTTTCTCTGCTCTAACATTTACTTTTCTTCTGTTTTGCTTTTATAAGATATTACTTGTTCTCTGTCTTTTAAGGGGTTGTGCACTCCTGTCACAATGATGGCATATCCTCAGGAAAGGCCAACAATATCTAATAGGTGGGCGGTCTGTCGGCAGGGGCACCCCTACTCATCAGCTGTTACGAAGGAGGATCTTGAGGATAGGTCATCAAAACAAAAGGAAAGGACAACCACAAAGGGCTTGTATAAGATTAACAAAAGGAGTCTTTCTATTTTTTTTCTTTTTCTTTTAGAAACATAGAAACATAGAATGTGTCGGCAGATAAGACCCATTTGGCCCATCTAGTCTGCCCAATATACTGAGTACTATGGATAGCCCCTGGCCCTATCTTATATGAAGGATGGCCTTATGCCTATCCCATGCATGCTTAAACTCCTTCACTGTATTTGCAGCTACCACTTCTGCAGGAAGGCTATTCCATGCATCCACTACTCTCTCAGTAAAGTAATACTTCCTGATATTACTTTTAAACCTTTGCCCCTCTAATTTAAAACTATGTCCTCTTGTAGCAGTTTTTCTTCTTTTAAATATTCTCTCCTCTTTTACCTTGTTGATTCCCTTTATGTATTTAAAAGTTTCTATCATCTCCCCTCTGTCTCGTCTTTCTTCCAAGCTATACATGTTAAGGTCCTTTAATCTCTCCTGGTAAATTTTATCCTGCAATCCATGTACCAGTTTAGTAGCTCTTCTCTGATCTCTCTCCAAAGTATTAATATCCTTCTGGAGATATCGTCTCCAGTACTGCGCACAATACTCCAAATGAGGTCTCACTAGTGCTCTGTAGAGCGGCATGAGCACCTCCCTCTGTCTACTGGTAATTCCTCTCCCTATACACCCAATCATTCTGCTAGCATTTCCTGCTGCCCTATGACATGGTTTGCCTACCTTTAAGTCTTCTGAAATAATGCCCCGAAATCCCTTTCCTCAGATACTGAGGTTAGGACTGTATCACTGATTTTATATTCTGCTCTTGGGTTTTTACGCCCCAGGTGCATTATCTTGCACTTATCAAAATTACATTTTAGTTGCCAGATTTTTGACCATTCCTCTAGTTTTCCTAAATCCTTTTCCATTTGTTGTATCCCTCCAGGAACATCAACCCTGTTACAAATCTTTGTGTCATCAGCAAAAAGACACACCTTACCAGCGAGGCCTTCTGCAATTTCGCTGATAAAGATATTAAACAATATGGGTCCCAGAACAGATCCCTGAGGTACCCCACTGGTAACAAGACCTTGGTCTGAATATACTCCATTGACTACAACCCTCTGTTGTCTGTCCCTCAGCCACTGCCTAATCCATTCAACAATATGGGAGTCCAAGCCCCAAGACTGCAATTTATTGATAAGCCTTCTGTGTGGGACAGTATCAAAAGCCTTACTGAGGTCTAGATAAGCGATGTCTACTGCACCTCCTCTATCGATTATTTTAGTCACCCCATCAAAAAAATCAATAAGATTAGTTTGACATGATCTCCCTGAAGTAAACCCATGCTGTTTTTCATCTTTCAATCCATGGGATTTTAGATGTTCCACAATCCTCTCCTTAAGTGTGGTTTCCACTAATTTCCCCACTATTCATGTCAGGCTTACTGGCCTATAGTTGCCCGATTCCTCCCTACTGCCTTTCTTGTGAATGGGCACAACATTTGCTAATTTCCAATCTTCTGGGACGACTCCTGTTGCCAGTGATTGGTTAAATAAATCTGTTAATGGTTTTGCTAGTTCGCCGCTGAGCTCTTTTAATAGCTTTGGGTGTATCCCATCAGGCCCCTGTGACTTATTTGTATTGATGTTAGACAGCTGACTTAGAACCTCTTCCTCTGTAAAGACACATGCATCAAAAGATTCATTAGTCTTCTTTCCTAACTGAGGTCCTTTTCCTTCATTTTCCTTTGTAAAGACTGAACAGAAGTATTCATTGAGGCAGTCAGCTAGTTCTTTATCTTCTTCCATATACCTTCCTTCTTTTATTTTTAATTTTGTAATTCCTTGTTTTAGTTTCCTTTTTTCATTTATGTATCTGAAGAATGCCTTATCGCCTTTTTTCCCTGACTGAGCTAATTTCTCTTCTGCCTGTGCTTTAGAAGCTCTTATAACTTGTTTGGCCTTTCTCTGCCTAATCTTATAAATTTGCCTGTCATCCTCGTTTTTTTTTTTTTTTATAATTCCTAAATGCTATAATTTTGTTTTTAAAGATTTTGCCCACTTCTGCTGAGTACCACAGTGGTCTCTTCCTTTTTTTGCTTTTACTGACAAGCCTAATGCAATTTTCTATTGCCTTCAATAGTGCCTCTTTTAAGTAGTCCCATTTCTCCTGGACTCCAATGAAACTGTTCCAATCTGATAGGGACTCGTATACCACTAATCTAATTTTAGAAAAGTCAGTTTTTCTAAAATCTAAAACTTTTTGTATTTGTGTGGTGTGACTCAGTCACTGTACTTATAGTAAACAACACTGACTGGTGATCACTAGATCCCAAGCTTTCCCCTACAGTAATATCATATACCAAATTCCCATTTGTGAATAGTAAATCTAAAATGGCATCCTTCTGGGTTGGCTTCTCAACTACTTGCTGTAGAGATAATCCCAGTAGGGAATTTAGAATATCTGTACTCCTGGCAGAACTAGCTATTTTGGTTTTCCAGTTTACATCTGGAAGATTGAAGTCTCCCATAATGATAACTTCCCCCTTCAATGTCATTTTAGCTATTTCCTCAACTAGTAGATCATCTAATTCTTTGACTTGGCTAGGTGGTCTATATATCACACCTACACGAGTTACCTTATGATTATCAAGCTGCAAGGTAACCCAAACTGACTCTAAATTGTTCTCGCTAACTTGTATCAAATTAGATTTTATGCTGTCTTTCACATACAGGGCCACCCCTCCCCCTTCTTGCCTTCTCTGTCTTTCCTGTATAGAGAGAACCCTGGTATTGATATATCCCAGTCATTACTCCCCTTGAACCACGTCTCAGTAACAGCCACTACATCTATATTCTCAGATGCCATTATAGCCTCAAGTTCATTGATCTTATTCCCTAAACTGCGAGCATTTGTAGATAAGAATCTGAGCTTGTCATTTCTTAACCTTTGTGCTACTGGCATCTTCTGGCATTGTTCCGGGGGGCAGTCGGACTGCTGGATTATCACTCTTTTGCCCCCCTTTCCTAGTTTAAATGATCCTTAGCAAATACTTGGAACTGTTCACCAAGGACATTCGTTCCTTTGAGAGAAAGATGCAAACCATCTTTCTTGTACAGTTCTTTTCTATTCCAACAAGAGCTAACATGAGACACAAAGCCAAACCCTTGGTTCCGACACCATTCACCAAGCCATACATTGAATTCCTTAATGCGCATCTTCCTGTCATGCTGAAGGTTATACACAGGCAAAACTGCAGAGAATGAAACAGTTGATGCAACCTCCCGTTAATCTTTTCCAAGTGTGTGAAAAGCTTCTTTCACCTTTGAAACCTCATTACAAGCCAGATTGTTTGTCCCAAGATGGACAATAACATCCACTTCCCTTTCCTGCTTTGCTTGCCTAACTTTTGCAGAAACAGTGCCACTTCTCATTGTGTCTTGGGTTGCAAATCAGCTGCATTTGAGTGAATATCAGAACAGACCCCTTTGTGTTCTCTAATATAACCGATTTAACCTTTTCAGTGAAAAAAAAAGTTTTTATTTTGAATGATTCACCTGACTAAAAGATGGGAATATAGTTTTTAAGCTTAGCATATTGGCATTCATCCTTCTCTTCTCTCCTCTCCTCTTATAACCTCTTCCCACAATCGCCTCCAAGATTTCTCCCGTGCATCCCCCACACTCTGGAACTCGCTACCCCAACATATCAGACTCTCACCTACAGTGGAATCCTTCAAAAGAAACCTAAAAACCCACCTCTTAAGACAAGCCTACAAACAGTGACCCTTCTGTCTCTATAAAAGTTTTACATCCTGAATCTGTGTCTGTGCAGA